>NC_089756.1:3145497-3277997 GCF_040412425.1 Macrobrachium rosenbergii | reverse complement strand
TAATACAAGTATTTCAGACTATAATGTCATAGAATTAACATTGTTCCAAAGCACATGAAAACTGAGATAAGCAAGAGACGAAAAAATGGGAAGGATATGGAAAATACAATTTCTATAGTAAGGATATAAATTGGTAAGAAATAAATGAAGAATTAAATAAACACTGGGAAAACATATTCATAAGTGGTAATATACAGGTAAATCCAGATATATTATATAAAATTTTAGAGGAAATAGTAGAAAAATATATACCGGAGAAGAAAAGTAAACATCAGTTACGCATACCAAGAGACAGAAGGATCTTGTTCCAGAAAATCAGAAAGTGGAAAAAAGGTATTGCAAAAGAAAAGAATGCATGGAAAGTGATGGAACTAAAAAGTAAGATAGAAAATGCAGAACAAAAGATTATACAGTCAAAAGAAAATGAAAAACGGCACTTAGAAGAAAAGACCCTAAAAAAATATCAAGCAAAATGCCAAAATATTTTACTCATATGCAAAAAATATGAATAAAAGAAGAATAGAAACAGGCCCTCTAAGAATTGAAGGGCAATTAACGAATGAAAAAAAGGAAATATGCAACATATTAGCAGAAAGATATAAGAGTGAATTTACACCTAGAATTGATAATGAAGATGATACAGAAATAAGAGAGGAAAATAGTGAATATTTATCGGACATAGATATTAATGAAGCCAATATTGTGCAGGCTATTAATGAAATTAAAAATGGATCAACAGCCAGACCAGACGGCGTCCTTGCTATTTTCTTAAAGAAAGTAGTTCATTCTATCACAAAGCCACCCGCAATATTGTTAAGACAAAGTGTAGATACAGGCAAGATTTATGATGAACATAAATTAGCATATATTACCCCTATTTTCAAAAGTGGATCAAGACTAGAGGCAAGTAATTATAGGCCTGTGAGTCTAACATCACATATTATGAAAGTGTATGAAAGGGTAATGAAGAAAAATATAATGAAACATTTAATTAAAAATAGTTTGTTTAATATAGGACAACATGGTTTTGTTCCCAGAAAAAGTACACAAACCCAACTGTTAGTCCACCATGAAAACATACTGTATATAAAAATATGATAAAGGAAAAAGATACAGATGTGGTTTACCTAGACTTTGCAAAAGCTTTTGACAAGGTAGACCATAATATATTAGCAAAAAAAAAAAATGAGAAAACATAACATTGTGGACAAAGTAGGAAGATGAATAAAAGAATTTTTGCATAACAGAAAACAGATAGTGATTGCAAACAATGAGAAACCGGATGAAGCTAAGGTAATATCCAGCGTGCCACAAGGTACGGTGTTAGCTGCATTGCTTTTTGTTATTATGATTACAGACATAGACAACAATGTTAAGGACTCGGTAGTGAGAAGTTTCGCCGATGACACAAGAATAAGTAGAGAAATTACTTGTGATGAAGATAGGAACTCGCTACAAAGAGACCTAAACGAAAATATATGAATGGGCAGAGGTAAATAGGATAGTATTTAACTCTGATAAATTTGAATCAATAAACTATGGTGATAAAGAAGGAATGCTATATGCATATAAGGGACCTAATAACGAGACAATCACAAATAAAAAAGCAGTTGAAGACCTTGGTGTGATGCTGAATAGGAATATGCTATGCAATGATCAAATAGCAATAATATTTGCAAAATGCAAAGCAAAAATGGGAATGTTGTTCCGGCACTTCAAAACAAGAAAAGTCGAACACATGATTATGCTTTATAAAACGTATGTACGTAGTCCACTTGAATATTGCAATATGATATGGTACCCACACTACCAAAAGTTATTGCACAAATAGAGAGTCTACAAAGGTTCTTTACAGCTAGAATAGAGGAAGTTAAGGACCTAGACTACTGGGAAAGACTACAATTCTTAAAATTATATAGTCTCAAAAGGAGAAGAGAACGCTACATGATTATACAGGCATGGAAACAGATAGAAGAAATTACCGAAAACATCATGGAACTAAAAATATCAGAAAGAGCAAGCAGAGGTAGATTAATAGTGCTCAAAACTATACCAGGAAAACTAAGGAAAACACACAGGACATTAATCCACTACGCACCAGCATCAATAATGCAGTGATTATTCAATGCATTACCAGCTCATGTGAGGAACATATCAGGAGTGAGCGTAGATGTGTTTAAGAATAAACTCGACAAATATCTAAGATGCATCCCAGACCATCCAAGACTGGAAGATGCAAAATATAACGGAAGATGCATTAACAATTATCTGGTAGACATCAAAGGTGCCTCACACTGAGGGACCTGGGGCAACCCGAACGAACTGTAAGGTCGAACTCCAATAATCCTTAAGCAGGTTTCTGATTCATTTATAAGTGTGATCTCAAGACAGGCTCTCTCTCTCTCTCTCTCTCTCTCTCTCTCTCTCTCTCTCTCTCCAAAATCCTTAAGTAGGTTTAGCTTTGATTCATTCATAAGCATGATCTCAAGATTCTCTCTCTCTCTCTCTCTCTCTCTTCTCAGGTTTCTTTGATTCATTTCTCGACCTCTCTCTCTCTCTCTCTCTCTCTCTCTCTCTCTCTCTCTCTCTGATTTCAATAATCCTTAAGCTGGTTTGGCTTTGATTTAATTATAAGTGTGATCTCAAAAAGAAAACAGGAACTTTGTCTCTCTACCAAGGACTTGAAATCCACCAAACAGCATTGCTGTAAAATGATTGCAGCTGAAAAGAGTAGTAAGAAGTTTTGCAGATGACACAAGAATAAGTAGAAAAATTGCTTGTGATGAAGATAGGAACTCGCACAAAGAGACCTAAACAAAATATATAAATGGGCAGAGATAAATAGATAGTATTTCATCAGTGAACTATGGTGATAAAGTAGGAATGCTATATGCATATAAAGGAGAAGCTACGACCTAAACAAAAAATATAAATGAGATACATAAAGAGGCAGTTCAAATACAGAACAATGGGAAACGGTGCTGCAACTCTACACATCCATGGGAATGTTGTTCGAACACATGATTATCATCTTGAATATGAATATTGTACAGTTTTGGTCACCAACAGTTATTGCACAAAAGAAAGGATATAAATAGATTAGAACTGGGAAAGGGTACAAGCTACATGATTATACAGGCATGGAAACAGATAAAGAAATTTAATTCCTAATCCATCAGGCAAATAGGTTAGTGCAAAAAAAGACGACTTGAGAGCCTGAACAGCATCGATAATGCAGGCTTAGAAACACGACGATTTAAGAGGACAACTAAGATGCATAGAAACATTCAAAATACTGAAAGGCATAACAAAAGAAGACAGTAAGGTCCTCTTCAAATTAAACGAGGTTTAAACCAGACAAGAGAAATATTGGATGGAAACTAGAACTGAAGAGATCTACCATCACATCCCATTAAAAGGGAATTTCTTTACATACAAGATATGTGACACATGGAATAAACTGCCACCAGAGTTGTAAATTCCATCCATAAGTGCAAAGAGGTTACCAAAGACGAAAAGAAAGCTATACAAAATCACTAGAACACTGTCAAAAATGAATAATAAAACCTGCTAAACGAACACCAGACGAGATATAATGGATGGAGCACATGATGTCTCCTCGGATGGAGATATGTGACACATGGAATAAACTGCCAAAAGTCTTTGAGACATCCTAATCCTACAAAATCACTAGAACACTGTGAATGAAGCTCTGTCTGTCTGTCTGTCTGTCTGTCTGTCTGTCTCTCTCTCTCTCTCTCTCTCTCTCTCTCTCTCTCTCTCTCTCTCTCTCTCTCTAAATTAATCTTTAAGCGGGTTTTACTTTGAATAATTTATAAGTGTGATCTCAAGATGGGATCTCTCTCTCTCTCTCTCTCTCTCTCTCTCTCTCTTTATGTACAGACCTCGTGTTCACAAACACCGCGTCGGGGATGGTGGGTTAAAAACACTTTTTTTTTAATCTGCCATCAACTGAAAATGGAATATTATTCATCTAAACTTCCATGAGAGGAGTCCGAAGGGACAGGCACTGCAATGGCCTAATCTATCCCAAGTCTGCGAAGAAGTGAAGAAAATCCACGCCTGGTAAAAGACACGACTTTATAGGAATCAAGAAAACTTAGTCTTTGGTAGGGGCTGGTTTAGATGGTGAGGTGTGTTGAGGCGATTAAGAGACCTGGTGTGGACCTCTTGACCCGGTATAACCAACCAATAAAGAGGATTGAAGTCTGTCTTCAAATGCTTCTGCCATCTCAAGTCGAATCAACTCTCCCATGGCATATAGGCTTATGAGATCACCTTTCCATAAAAATGTTAATAGAAATCCGTCTGTAAATTTTTTTGGCGGGTCTCTAGTAGACAGAAAGACGGATACACCTCTATACACACAGACAGACAGACAGACAGACAAAGAGACAAACACGGCTGAATGAAAAAATTATCCTAAAATTCGAAAACTGTTCAATTCGGTGGAATTTTGTGCCCCAATTTCACAACATTCAAATCCGTATCTTTCATGTAAAATTTCTGGTATTTAAGTATTACCTCTAAAGGGCGCCACATTTTACCTTCAATTTCAGGACTTCAGAGACAAATTCTGTTGGTGTATGCTATGGACTCCTACTGTACTTCCGGGCAGAGCTGCTGCCTTCGTTTGGCCTATAACTCTCGTTAGACCATGACAACTACAAAATAAAATTGCTGAGTTCTCTTCTGAAGGACAAAACGCCGTCACGATAAGATCAATCCGATTCGTCTCAATACTCAAAGAAGGAGTTAGCTCTACAGAGAGAGAGAGAGAGAGAGAGAGAGAGAGAGAGAGAGAGAGAGAGAGAGAGAGAGAGAGAGAGAGACTTCTTCTCCAAATAAATCCATCATCTCTTGTTACGGATGCCTTCATTGTTGAGTTAAACCAGAGCAAGCCTTTTGAGGGAACACACACACACAAACACAGAGAGAGAGACAGAGAGAGACAGGGACAGACAGACAGAGACAGAGACAGGGAGAGTGACAGAGAGAGAATGAACTTCGTTTCCAAATAAATCCGCCATCTCTTGTTATGGGTGCCTTCATTGAATTACTCTGAGCAAGCCCTTTCAGGAAACTCACAGAGAGAGAGAGAGAGAGAGAGAGAGAGAGAGAGAGAGAGAGAGAGAGAGAGAGAGAGAGAGAGGGGGGGGCGAATTCTAGCTCCAGTAAGCCTCTCGGAAGACAGATATAACTTGTGCTACTTATTTTCGGAGAGCCGGTGCACATCTGAAAGGAACCAGAGTAATACTGGGGTACCGAAAGCCGGTCACATAATGGAAAACGTCTAGATTTTAGTGTCTCGTAAATCAACCGACGGAATTTACAAGGCAACATGGTGGTAGCTCAACAACGAGAGAGAGAGAGAGAGAGAGAGAGAGAGAGAGAGAGAGAGAGAGAGAGAGAGAGAGAGAGAGAGAGAGAGAGAGAGAATTGTAAAACCCAAAGGAGCCTGACTACTGCACCCAGAAACGTTCCACCCTCCAGAATGTGTCTGGTGTTGTTTTTTTTTAATTCTTCAGTGTTTATAGCACTGTGATTTTATCAGGTAGCCAACAACATTCTGGAGGGCATCAGTTTGAAGTAATATTACCGTCAAAAGATTAAATTTCCAGGTTTATGGAATAAACTTTCATGTTGACGGATTAAACTTTCAAGTTGACGGATTAACCTGTCAAGTTGAGAGATTAAACTCTCAAGTTGATGGATTAAACTTTGAAGTTGGCGGATTAAACTCTCAAGTTGGAGAATTAAACTCTCGGGTTGACAGATTAACGTTTCAAATTGATGGATTAAACTTTTCAAGTTGATGGATTAAACTTTCAAATTGACAGATTAAATTCGCAAGTTAATGGATTAAGTTTTTCAAGTTGACAGATTAAACTCTCAGGTTGACGGATTAAACTTTCAAGTTGAAGGATTGAATTTCGAGTTGAGGGATTAAACTTTCAAGTTGACAGATTAAACTTTCAAGTTGAGGGATTAAACTTTCAAGTTGACAGATTAAACTTTCAAGTTAACTGATTAAACGTTCAAGTTGATGGATTAAACGTTTTAAGTTGACGGATTAAACTCTCAAGTTGAAGGATTCAATTTTTGAACTGACAGATTAAATTCATAAGTTGACGGATTAAATTTTCAAGTTGATGGATTAAACTCTCAGGTTGACAGATTGAACTTTCAAGTTGAAGGATTAAATTTCAAGTTGAGGGATTAAACTTTCAAGTTGATGGATTAAACTTTCAACCTTACAGATTAAACTTTCAAGTTGACTGATTAAATGTTCAAGTTGACGGATTAAACTTTTCAAGTTGACAGATTAAACTCTCAAGTTGAAGGATTAAACTTTCGAACTGACAGATTAAATTCACAAGTTGACAGATTAAATTTTCAAGTTGATGGATTAAAATCTCAGGTTGATGGATTAAACTTTTAAGGTGGTAGATTAAATTTCCAAGTTGATGGATTAAAATTTTCAAGCTGACGGATTAAACTTGCAAGTTTTTAGATTAACTTTTGAAGTTTACGGATTAAACTTTTCAAGTTGATGGATTAAACTCTCAAGCTGATGGATTAAACTTTCAAGATGATGGATTAAAGTTTTCAAGCTGATGGATTAAACTTTCAGTTTGACGGATTCAACTCTCAAGTTGACGGACTGAACTTTCAAATTGATGGATTAAATTCTCAAGCTGATAGATTAAGCTTTCAAGGTGATGGATTAAACTTTCAAGTTGAGAGAAACTTTTCAAGTTGACGGATTAAACTTTCAAGTTGACAGATTAAAGTTTTCAGGTTGACGGATTAAACTTTCAAGTTGATGGATTAATCTTTCACGATGAATGATTAAACTTTCACGATGAATGATTACACTTTCAAGTTGGCAGATTAAACTTTCAAATTAATGGATTAAACTTTTCATGTTGGCAGATTAAACTTTCAAGTTGATGGATAAAACTTTTCAAGTTGATGGAGTAAACTTTCAAGTTGATGGATTAAACTTTCAAACTGACAGATTAAACTTCCAAGTTGAGGATTAAACTTTTCAAGTTGATGGATTGAGTTTTCAAGTTGACAGATTAAACTTTTCAATTTGGAGGATTAAACTCTCAAGTTGATGGATTAAACTTTTCAAGTTGACAGATTAAACTTTCAAATGATGGATTAAACTTTCAAGTTGACGGATAAAACATTTCAAGTTGATGGATTGAGCTTTCAAGTTGATGGATTAAACTTTTCAATTTGAATAATTAAACTCTCAAGTTGACGAATTAAACTTTTCAAGTTGACGGATTAAACTCTCAAGTTGACAGATTAAACTTTCAAGTGACGGATTAAACTCTCAAGTTGACGAATTAAACTTTTCAAGTTGATGGATTAAACATTCAAGTTGACAGATTAAACTTTCAAGTTGACGGATTAAGCATTCAAGTTGACGGATTAAACTTTCAACCTGACAGATTAAACTATCAATTTGACAGATTATACCTTCAAACTGACGGATTAAACTTTCAAGTTGGCAGATTAAAGTTTTCAAATTGACGAATTAAACTTTTTAAGCTGATATATTAAACTCTCAAGTTGATGGCTTAAACTTTCAAGTTGTAAGTCCTCAAGATAATACCTGCTCTTGAATGTCAAATATTAAACTTTCAGTTTTTAATCACAAGGATGATATCTCTCTCTCTCTCTCTCTCTCTCTCTCTCTCTCATCAGTTTTTATTTCATCTTATATTGTCTCTCTCATTGATATATTCAGCTTGTCAGTCCTCTTTCACCAAAAAATCTGCTTATAAATCAAAAATCTGCTTATAAATCTCTCTGAACTTCTCTCTCTCTCTCTCTCTCTCTCTCTCTCTCTTCTCTCTCTCTCTCATTTTAATTTCATTGGGCCAGCTGATGGCATAGTCTGGCGCGCTTGCTTTTTTGCTAACACCACGATTACTATATACTCCCGCGCCTGCAGGAGAAGAGCCCAAGCTTTTCGGGTGGGCGTCGCTGCTGTTAATACTGCTGCTATTGCTGCTGCTGTTGCTGCTATCGCTGCTATTACTGCGGTTATTGCTGCTGTTGCTACTGGTGCTGCTATTACTGATGCTGGTGCTGCTAATACTGCAGCTGTTGCTGCTGCTGTGGGTGTTGGTGCTTCTACTACTGCTGCTATTGCTGCTGGTGCTGCTTTTGCTGCTGATGTAGCTGCTATTACTGCTGGTGCTGCTATTATTGCTGCTGTTGCTGCTATTGATGCTTCTGTTGCTGCTATTGCTGCTGGTGCTACTTTTACTGTGGTTAATGCTGCTGTGGGTGCTGGAGCTGCTATTGCCACTGTTAATGCTGCTGTGGATGCTGGTCTGCTATTACTGTTGTTGTTGCTGCTGCTGCTGTTTAGGGTGATGCTACGAATGTCTGGGGGATACTTACTGTACTTGATTCTGGGCGGCAATGGATGAACGCAGGGAGTTCCTTTTATTTATTACATATCTGACTCAATAATAGGACACTTCGTAGCCAAACAAGGGAAATCTATGGCATAGGGCCTTCTTCATGTGAGGGAAAGTTACGTAAACTCAAGGGTTCTCTTAACTAATTATATTTACATAACAAACACAGACCAGAAGAATGACGAATTACTGGGCGGGTAATAACAAGGGCCTGCTAAAATAATGAATCCTACACAGAATAAATATTCTATGCTGACGATGTCTTCGTAACAGGGAACATCGCAGTGGGAAGGGGAACCGCACATGGATCAGCCGAGAGATTCCACAGTCGAGGCCTATCTGCAAATATATGCAAGACTGTTACTTGCAATAATAATAAGACGCTCAAAGGGAAACTGAGGAATGCACAGATGGTGACAAATAACTCAGTTCAACACTAATGCATAATTACGTTAACACTGAATGCTCCAACACAAATTACTGAAGGTGATTGCACAATGGGAGAAATAAAAGAAAAAAAATCAGGCAGAGAAATAACAGGGATCATGACTGACTAAGAGAACCTTATTCTGGCACATTACCTTCTTCAAGATGATGGTGTCCTCGTTTGATAGGGCGTTGGCGATGAAGGAGGGAATTAAAATGCCACTACAAAAGTACACTGGTTCGATCCCCAGGGTCGAAAACATGAAAGATTCAAAAGGACAGCCAAGGTGAGGACATCTGTCCTCGAGTGATGTTCAGCATGTTCTCTCTCTCGATTTCTGTTGCATCGTCTATAAATAACCTTCAGGGATTACTCTGTGGTGTCCAACTAGGTGTCACAAAGGTCAATCTTCGTCACATTTTCTATAATGACGACCACACGGCATCAGTTAACCCTCATGGAGGGTCCAGGATGAGGTGGGGGCCAACTATCTCTTTTTTGGCTCCTCCTTTCCCTTGCTTGACGCCAGGAAGGTATCTGGAACTAGGCCTAAAAGGCAATCACTTTGAACAGAGAGAGGGGTTAGGCTTAACCATTTTGGGGAATGAAGGAGAGAGTTTATGAAAGGTTGAGTGGAAACCCACAGTTCTAGTAATTAATAATTGGAATAAAATTTTATCTCTTTCTCAATTACATTATAGATGTAAAAACGGGTGAGGTTGCGAGGAAAAGAGGTCCCAGCCGTTGCACCTCCCCAACCAAGTTAGCATTCACACCCTAGATCGAGTGAGAACGATTACCAGCGAGCAAACTCACTTAAATACTTTACTTTACTTCCTCTCATTTCCCTTTGTTGCCTTATAATTTAACTTAACCTTCTGTGTAGCAATTAATTTCAAGAGGCAAACAACACTGTGACATTTACATTAATGCAGAATAAATATTTGCTGCTAGAAATGACATATTTTTATCATTAAACTCCCATTTTGTTAAGGAAGCATTAATCAGAATATTTTTCACAACGTAATGGTATAATTAAACAATAAATCAATACTAGGTTAATTCTAGAGATACTTCATGTACTCTTAATAATAATCAATTACGAATTTTGCACACATGCAGTTAGTCTGCCTTGAAGAGGCATTACAATAAGGTAAACGTGGCCTTGGTTAGGTGTTTCCACGAGACTTGAGCAACAGCTCAGTGCCATTAGGGCACTATAAACACAGGGTCGTGTGTCTGAGACTCGAGATTTATTACAGAGATTCACCAAGAGAATAGATGACAGATTCAGAGTAATCAATGATTGTAAAGCCTATGGAAGACAGCTAGGATCATTTCTTAGCCCAAGACGCCCGCAAAGGTAGCCAGAGGGCGCGACCCCTCCGGCAGGATCATTTGCCATCATCTACGATAATGGCACTGTGCCAAGTTGGCACTCATATAATAATAACTAATGGCAATGGCATATCGTATTTTAAATCCATCATGCTGCGGTAGGCATGAAAGGGGGTTTTAGGACCTATACAGCTGGCATATCTGTCAATGGCACCCTGCATGGGCAGAAGGGATTAACGTAAAATGGGGTTCTTGGTAATGCATAAAATAAATGTGAGTAATAATCCAAAGTAAGGAAGGGAAATGTTAAGGGAAAAGGATAATGGATAGAGTTATAGAGGAAATAAATAGGTGAAGGACCCTAACATCCTCTTCTGAAGAGAGGTGCCAAAATCTTCGTAGGGAAATGGGGTGGCACTGTGCCAGTTTGGCACAGGTACCAGGAGAGCTCAGGCCTCTCTTTAAGCTACCTGGAATTATCCACATCCGGGGTATTTCCTCCATGGACCTCTCTTACTGTGATGGTTCGTCTCGGTCGGGGAATTGGTGGAACAGAGCCCGGGGAGGGTATTTGAGTGCCACCTGTGTCGGCTTCCTTGACCGCTGACACCGGGGTCTTCTTTGCAAGCTCTACCATGACCCATCGCAGTTCCTTGAGTTCATCGGCCATTTGAGACATGGCAGAATCCTTATTCACTGCTGTCTGCAGTGGACTGAGACAGCAGTCGTGGGGGGCGTGAGAGGCTTGCAGGTAAGAATGACCAGCTCAGACATGGGTTGCGAGGCTGCACCTTTTGGTGAGCTTCCACTATGGTCAGAAGGATCCATCTCTCTTACCGGCATTGGCAGCAGAGCCAAGCCGGGCGAAGAGAGGGGGCTTGGACTGGGATCTCTGGAATGGAGATCAGGGGCATGCTCTGGTGCTGGCACTAAGGCAGGGGCAGGACTAATAATTGATGTGGGATTTGCCCGTCGTTCGGGATGGACAGGGCTTGGCACTGCTCAGTGCACCCAAGTGACACTGGCAGAGATTGTGAATCAAGCATAGGATCTCCTGGAGGGGGATCTATTTGGGGCCTTGGCACTGGCTCTGGGGCAGGGCCGGGCACTGGAATTGGATCAGGAATCTACCTTGGTGGAGGGGGCCACTGCACATTGCACTCAGGTGGCACAGGTAGTGGAACGAAATCAGGCGTTTGAGTTTTACTCGTCCCTAATAAATGATTTGGGGAATTTGGACCCCTGGATTGCTCTAACTTAGATGGGGACTGGAAGTCCTGTCCCAGGAGAAGGTCATAACCTCCAGGAATGTATCTGGTGACTGTGAGGCCGCAGATTTCAGATCGATGAGGTCTCGTGATCCTCACCTTGACAGTAGGGAGTATCATCTTAAAGTGATTGATACCCTCAATCGTGACGAGTTTCTGTCTGTTAATGATAGCTCCTCGGGAACTTTGTTTTACCTGATGAGGGACATTTGTGCACCAGAATCATCGAATGCCTTGACCTGGCTGGTGGAGCACCTACCTTGGGGAAGTGCCACTAAATGGGCCCTGGGCTGGTGGGCCTAAAGATGTTGTATTGGTGACTGCCAAGGCAAGGGCGGGCGTACGTGATTTATTATTATTAGGGCATTTTCCCCATTGGGCAGAGTGCCCATAGACTTTGCAAGCGGGGCAATAAGACCGGCTATAATCTTTACCTGGCACTGTCCTATAGGAGGGAGCAGGCCAAATACTCTTCATCCATGACCCAGGTGTGGCTCGGGCTGTTGTCCCATTTGAGGACTTAGAATGGTTTTCTGACTCATTCTCAGCCTTCAAGCAGCACTGTTCAGTGGGGTGTCCTGTTCTCTTACAATACCCACACACAGGTTTCTTATGGGGTGCCCATTCTTATGAGGTTGCTGGGAGTTGGTCGAGGCAGGCAAGGAGGGATATAATTTCCGGCCATGGGAACTAAGATGGGGATGATGCGTATCCATATGTCAGCCCGATGGCAGCACTCAACCACCGTCTTAGACACCTTATCACACAAATGAGTAGCGAGAGCTGGTGGGTCATAAAATAAGAAGTCCTCGAGCTAGAAAAGTTCAAGGACTTCCTCTACACTAGTGGCTTTGAGAGATTCTAGCCATCGTTTTAGGGCCTGGGTCTTTTTGAAGATCCACTCAGACCAGGTTTGTCCTGATTCCTTGGGCATATTTCTCCACCTTTTCCACCAACAGTCGGGAGATATTTCAAAAACTTTTATAATGGCTAGTGCTGCTAATACTGCAGCTATTGCTGCTGCTGTGGGTGTTGGTGCTTCTACTACTGCTGCTATTGCTGCTGGTGCTGCTTTTGCTGCTGATGTAGCTGCTATTACTGCTGGTGCTGCTATCATTGCTGCTGCTGTTGTTGCTATTGATGCTTCTGTTGCTGCTATTGCTGCTGGTGCTACTTTTACTGTGGTTAATGCTGCTGTGGGTGCTGGAGCTGCTATTGCCACTGTTAATGCTGCTGTGGATGCTGGTACTGCTATTACTGTTGTTGTTGCTGCTGCTGCTGTTTAGGTGATGCTACGAATGTCTGGGGATACTTACTGTACTTGATTCTGGGCGGCAACAGATGAATGCAGGGAGTTCCTTTTATTTATTACATATCTGACTCAATAATAGGATACTTCGTGGCCAAACAAGGGAAATCTATGGCTTAGGGCCTTCTTCATGTGAGGGAACGTTACGTAAACTCAAGGGTTCTCTTAACTAATTATATTTACATAACAAACATGTAAGGTGTCAAAGAAACGAGCAGGTAAAAGTTACTGCTACTTTATTACAGATCCAGGCAGCTTATAGACTGACGCCGGGCCGTGAGAGACAATGGAATTGACTGTGACCTGAGGTCGAAACAATAAACAATAATATGCAGTGAACGAGTACAAATTACAATACAAAACATACAGAGCTACAACATAGATACAGTCTTGATGCCTGTGAATGAAGAAACATGTGATACACAATGTGTGACATTCGTATAAATACCATAAAGTAAAAATGATTAAAATGCGTGACCTGGCACGTTTTAGGCGTGACTAATTGAGCTTGAAGAAAACGGGAAGTCACCAAAGAAAACAAGCTCAGCGGAGACTTAATTAATGGTCAAAAGTTAAAACCGAAACACTATCCTGGCGCCGATTTGGTGACTTTACAAACACGGACCAGAAGAATGACGAATTGCTGAACGGGTAATAACAAGGGCCTGCTAAAATAATGAATCCTACACAGAATAAATATTCTATGCAGACGATGTCTTCGTAACAGGGAACATCGCAGTGGGAAGGGGAACCGCACATGGATCAGCCGAGAGGTTCCACAGTCGAGGCCTATCTGCAAATATATGCAAGACGGTTACTTGCAATAATAATAAGATGCTCAAACTGAGGAATGCACAGACGGTGACAAATAACTCAGTTCAACACTAATGCATAATTACGTTAACACTGAATGCCCCAACACAAGTTACTGAAGGTGATCGCACAATGGGAGAAATAAAAGAAAAAAAATCAGGCAGAGAAATAACGGATCGTGGCTGACTAAGAGAACCTTATTCCGGCACATTACCTTCGTCAAGATGACGAATTAAAATGCCACTACAAAAGTATACTGGTTCGACCCCCAGGGTCAGACACATGGAAGATTCTAAAGGACAGCCAAGGTGAGGACATCTGTCCTCGAGTGATGTTCGGCGTGTTCTCTCTCTCAATTTCTGTTGCATCGTCTATAAATAACCTTCAGGGATTAGTCTGTGGCGTCTAAGTAGGTGGCACAAATGTCAATCTTCATCACGTTTTCTATAATGACGACCACATGGCATCAGTTATCCCTCATGGAGGGTCCAGGATGAGGTGGGGGGGCCAACTTTCTCTTTTTGGCTCCTTTGCCTTGCTTGACGCCGGGAAGGTATCTGGAATCAGGCCTAAAAGGCAATCACTTTGAACAGAGAGAGGGGTTAGGCTTAACCATTTTGGGGAATGAAGGAGAGAGTTTATGAAAGGGCGACTGGAAACCCACAGTTCTAGTAATTAATAATTGGAATTAAATTTTATCTCTTTCTCAATTACGTTATAGATGTAAAAACGGGTGAGGTTGCGAGGAAAAGAGGTCCCATCCAACGCAATGGTGATGCTGCTATTATTGTTGCTGCTATTGCTGCTGCTGTGGGCGCTGCTGTTACTGCTGCTATTGCTGTCGGTGCTGCTATTACTGTTGTTAATGCTGCGGTGGGTGCTGGTGCTGCTGCTGTGGATGCTGTTTGTTTTACTGCCGTTTTTTCTGTATTTTCTTTGCTGTTCTTTTTGTAGAGGTCTCGGGGAGTAGGTATTGTTAACTTATTCACTTACGCGACTTATTTCATGCCTGAAATACAGGTATGTGTCTCTCCCTCTTTTATTATTTTCAATTTTTTGAGGGGATAGGGGGTTAGGGTGGGGTTGGGTGGGTGTAGGTGTGAGAGGGAGGGAGTGGAAGGGGGTGGGGAAAGGGAGGGGTGATGTTCCGCTGACGTAACATGATGCGTCGTTGTTCGGTACAAAACGGCGAAGAGAGACAACAACTGTGATTCTCAGAAGTTGTTTCTCTTCTTTATATTCTTAGTTCTTTAATCTATTCTAGATCTATTCACATTCCCCAGACTCTCTCTCTCTCTCTCTCTCTCTCTCTCTCTCTTATTCTTGGGAAGGTATTCGTGTGGTATCTATTATACACGTTGCAAATTAAACATCCGTGAAGCAACGTGTTTCCTTAAAAACCAACCTAAATTTAACAAAAAAAATGAGAAACATTACTGCAAATACAAAAGCAAGGTTTTTAAATGACAACATTACAAAACGAGAAACAAGACGAAAATACAAGAAGACCGACTGCCAAATGAGAAACATGATAAAAAACTACGAAGGGAGAAAAATACTTAAAAAAAATAAAACAAGACGGCACAATGAGGAACAATACTCGCCACCTGGTAAGATATTTTTGCTGCTGAAAAGAGCACGACGATAAGTAAGTACTCCGATATACGACGGATTCCTGTCCTAAGTGGACGTGTCATAAGCATGCACGGAAGCACGCAGACACGCACGCATACACGCAAGCACACATGCACAAAAGCATCTACAAGCGTAAATACTTTGCTTGCAATTTTCGACTTGGTCAGAGTGGGTTCTGGGAATGAGAGAACTTGGCGACATGTATTCCAAGGGCTTTATTTTTTCCTTGGGAGGATTTTATAGTATAAATTCCTAAGTTTATATAATTTATACATATAAATTATCATGTTTATGTTTATACTGAACGATTTCTACTTATGAATGATCATCTAGGTACAGCACATAATCAATTTGTTTTCATGTAATTAAATGACTTCCAGTAAAGTTATGACGTTTTGGCTTTGATAACTTGCCTTCTGTTGTTAGTTACGGTGCTTCTTCAATCAAAGTCATTGCTCTCAGGCTTTCTATGGGTCTGTCTGTCTGTCTGTCTCTGTCTCTCTCTCTCTCTCTCTCTCTCTCTCTCTCTCTCTCTCTCTCTCTCTCTCTCTCTCTCTCTAAACTACCTTCTATTGTTAGTTACGGTGTTTCTTCAATCAGTCATTGCTCTCAGGCTTTCTATGGGTCTGTCTGTCTGTCTGTCTGTCTCTCTCTCTCTCTCTCTCTCTCTCTCTCTCTCTCTCTCTCTCTCTCTCTCTCTCTCTAAACTACCTTCTATTGTTAGTTACGGTGTTTCTTCAATCAGTCATTGCTCTCAGGCTTTCTGTGGGTCTGTCTGTCTGTCTGTCTGTCTGTCTGTCTGTCTCTCTCTCTCTCTCTCTCTCTCTCTCTCGCGCTCTCTCTCTCTCTCTAAACTACCTTCTATTGTTAGTTACGGTGTTTCTTCAATCAGTCATTGCTCTCAGGCTTTCTATGGGTCTGTCTGTCTGTCTGTCTCTCTCTCTCTGTGATGTGACATTCTCTCGGTGAGACGTAATCGTTCATGGTCTGGATAATCTACCCGATATGAATCTTACATACAATTAGATGAATGAAATATAGCTAAAAGTGTTCGTGAACTATCGGTGATTAGCTTAACATCAGATTAGAATGATAAACCGTCTAATAAGTTGTTTACTGAGTGAATTAGTAAAAGCTGAAAATCATGGAGGAATCAGCCAACAGTGGCAAAAGGTGGAGAAACCTAGCTTGCATTGGAGACATTCAATATGATGAATTGGCAGGAAGGGAACTTGGTTTGCTGAATATATTGATTGATGCAATAGGCAAACGGATGCCTAAAGCATGTAAACTATGTAGAGTGTGGTATAGCATTGTAAATCCACAAAACCTGATTAGGAAATGCTATGCTTGCCCTGCATCGACACACACCCTTCATGCGCTGAAGTTAAGCAAAATAGAAATAAGGACACAAAAATATTTTGCTCAACATGTCTAGTATGGATAGACAAGGTCATTAAATCAAGACTTAATGTACAGATTGTGGAGGATGAAGAAGATGAAGAAGATGAAGAAGAGGAAGAAGAAGAAAATAGAAAAGAAGAAAATAAGACTGAAGAGAGAGAAAAGATTAATGAAAACAAAGAACAGGATAATAGTATGGATGCAGAGAAACTCATAGATTCTACATATGAGGCAATACAGCAACATACATATGAAGAAATAAATTATGACCTGATAAATCAAAATAAAATCCCAAAGAGGTTGTACCCGGATCTCCATACTGAGGGGAATGAACAAGAAAAAAAAAAGAAAAGAAAGACACAGTATGCACCCTTTTTGAAAAGAGGGAATTGCAGGTTTGGTGAAAGATGTTATTACAAACATCCCAAGATATGTCACAATTATGAGATCTATGGCAAATGTGCATATCTAGATGGCTATGAAGAGGAATGCAGAGATCTACATCCAAAAATATGTAGAAACTGGAAAGAAGGAAATGGATGTAGGTTTAATAAGAAATGTAGGTACATGCATCCTGTAGCCATGAAAGACCAAAATCAAAATCAAATACATATATAAAAAACCAAGGTAAAAATGAAACAAATAAAGAAAAGAACAAAGATCATGTGATGAAGGCAAAAAGCAAGCCAACAACACATTGTGAAAAGTCAGCACCACGATATGAGCCATCAGCACCTAGATATAACACAAGGAACAAGCAATGTATCTATGATGATGCAAGGGGATGGTGCAGATATGGAGATAAGTGCAGGTTTATGCACAAAGTGAATAAATATGAAGCTGGAAGAACAAATATAATGGAAAAGTTGGATTTTTAATGTACGAATTTCTGGAAATGAAAAAAAGATCAACATATCAGAACAGGAAAGAGACATGGAAAATCCTTATTATTACCCATATTAGATAATGGAGATAATATGCAAACCATCATAGTGATGAACTCGCAGGGTCTAGTTTCGAGTAACTCAAAAGAAAGATAGAGTTCTTAGAAGAACTAACCCAAAATGAAAAAATAGAAATATTGAATATAAGTGAAACCTGGTATTCCCAAGAGACTGGTAATGATGACCAGATAAAGGGTTTCCAAACTTATAGATCAGATAGAAAACAAAGAAATCAAGGGGGAACCGCGATATATGGGAGAGATGCCAATCAAGGAAAAATCTGTGAGAAATATAGTAACACAGAATGTGAATTAATAGCGGTAGAATTTGAATCTGAAAAATTAGTGAACATTGTAATATATAGACCCCTAATACTAAAGAGTTTGACATAATAATTGAAAAATTGGATGAAATATGTAGAAATCACAAGGACTGGACTCTACTCCTAACCGGAGACTTTAACTTTCCTTTTGTAGAATGGAAAGAACGAATAGGAGACTGTGGTTGTATTTATACATATAAAAAGAGAGCAATAGTAGTGCAGAAGATAAGAGGCAATTTGAAAAGCTATTAGATATGCTACTAGAACATAACATTCAGCAAATAAATCACCTACCAACAAGAAAGGATAATATTTTAGACCTAGTATTTGTGAATGAGGTGAACTATGTTAAAGAAATAATAGTATATAACACGAGTATTTCGGACCATAATGTCATAGAACTAACAGTCCGTTCCAGATCATACGAAAACAAAGAAAAGCAAAGAGACGAAAAAATGGGAAGGATATGGAAAATACAATTTCTATAGTAAGAATATAAATTGGTCAAAAATAAATGAAGAATTAAACAAAGAATGGGAAAACATATTTGTAAGTGATGATATACAGGTAAATACCGATATATTATATAAAATATTAGAGGAAATAGTGGAAAAATATATGGAAGAAGAAAAAAGTAAGCATCAGTCACGAATTCCAAGAGACAGAAGGATCTTGTTCCAGAAAATTAGAAAGTGGAAAAAAGCTCTTGCAAAAGAAAAGAATGCATGGAAAGTGATGGAACTAAAAAGTAAGATAGAAAATGCAGAACAAAAGATTATACAATCAAAAGAAAATGAAAAATGGAACCTAGAAGAAATGACACTACAAAATATCAAGCAAAACCTAAAATTTTTTATTCATATGCAAAAAGATGAATAAAATAAAAGAAATAGAAATAGGCCCTCTAAGAATTGAAGGGCGATTAACGAATGAAAAAAAGGAAATATGTAACATATTAGCAGAAAGATATAAGAGTGAATTTACACCTAGAATTGACAATGAAGATAATGATACAGAAATAAGAGATGAAAATACTGAATACTTATCAGATATAGATATTACAGAAGCCGATATTGTGCAGGCTATTAATGAAATTAAAAATGGATCAGCAGCAGGACCAGATGGAGTACCTGCCATATTGTTAAAGAAAGTGGTTCATTCAATCGCAAAGCCGCTAGCAATATTATTAAGACAAAGTATAGATACAGGCAAGATTTATGATGAGCATAAATTAGCATATATTACTCCTACTTTCAAAAGTGGTTCAAGACTAGAGGCAAGTAATTATAGGCCTGTGAGTCTGACATCTCATATTATGAAAGTATATGAAAGGGTAATGAAAAAAATATAATGAAACATTTAATGAAAAATAGATTGTTCAATATAGGACAACATGGTTTTGTGTATGGAAAAAGTACACAAACCCAACTGTTAGTCCACCATGAAAGCATATATAAAAATATGATAAATGAAAAAGATACAGATGTGGTTTACCTAGACTTTGCAAAAGATTTTGACAAGGTAGATCATAATATATTAGCGAAAAAAAATTAGAAAACATAATATTGTTGACAAAGTAGGAAGATGGATAAAAGAATTTTTGCAAAATAGAAAACAGATAGTGATTGCAAACGATGAGAAATCGGATGAAGCTACGGTAATATCCGGTGTACCACAGGGTACGGTGTTAGCTGCATTGCTGTTTGTGATTATGATTGCAGACATAGACAGTAATGTTAAGGACTCAGTAGTAAGAAGTTTCGCAGATGACACAAGAATAAGTAGAGAAATTGCTTGTGATGAAGATAGGAACTCGCTACAAAGAGACCTAAACAAAATATATAAATGGGCAGAGATAAATAGGATGGTATTTAACTCTGATAAATTTGAATCAATGAACTATGGTGATAAAGTAGGAATGCTATATGCATATAAAGGACCTAATAATGAGACAATCACAAACAAGGAAGCAGTTAAAGACCTTGGTGTGATGTTGAATAGAATATGTTATGCAATGATCAAATAGCAATTCTATTGGCAAAATGCAAAGCAAAAATGGGAATGTTGTTCCAGCACTTCAAAACAAGAAAAGCTGAACACATGATTATGCTTTATAAAACGTACGTACGTAGTCCACTTGAATATTGCAATATAATATGGTACCCACACTACCAAAAGGATATTGCACAAATAGAGAGTGTACAAAGGTCATTTACAGCTGGAATAGAAGAAGTTAAGGACCTTGACTACTGGGAAAGACTACAATTCTTAAATTTATATAGTCTTGAAAGGAGAAGAGAACGCTACATGGTAATTCAAGCATGGAAACAGATAGAAGGAATTACCGAAAACATCATGGAACTAAAATTATCAAAAAGAGCAAGCAGAGGTAGATTAATAGTGCCAAAAACTATACCAGGAAAATTAAGGAAAGCACACAGGACATTAATCCACCACGCACCAGCATCGATAATGCAGCGTCTATTCAATGCGCTACCAGCTCATCTGAGGAACATAACAGGAGTGAGCGTAGATGTGTTTAAGAATAAGCTCGACAAATATCTAAGATGCATCCCAG
This sequence comes from Macrobrachium rosenbergii, assembly GCF_040412425.1. NCBI lineage: Eukaryota > Metazoa > Arthropoda > Malacostraca > Decapoda > Palaemonidae > Macrobrachium > Macrobrachium rosenbergii. Next base: position 3,257,491 of record NC_089756.1, on the reverse strand, counting down.
ACCATCCAAGACTGGAAGATGCAAAGTATACAGGAAGATGCGTTAGCAACTCTCTGGTAGACATCAAAGGCGCCTCACACTGAGGGACCTGGGGCAACCCGAAAGAATTGTAAGGTCTGTAAGGTAAGGTAAGGTCTCTCTCTCTCTCGCTCTCTCTCTCTCTCTAAACTACCTTCTATTGTTAGTTACGGTGTTTCTTCAATCAGTCATTGGACTCTCAGGCTTTCTATGGGTCTGTCTGTCTGTCTGTCTGTCTGTCTCTCTCTCTCTCTCTCTCTCTCTCTCTCTCTCTCTCTCTCTCTCTCTAAAACTACCTTCTATTGTTAGTTACGGTGTTTCTTCAATCAGTCATTGCTCTCAGGCTTTCTATGGGTCTGTCTGTCTGTCTGTCTGTCTGTCTCTCTCTCTCTCTCTCTCTCTCTCTCTCTCTCTCTCTCTCTCTCTCTCTCTCTCTCTCTCTCTCTCTCTAAACTACCTTCTATTGTTAGTTATGGTGTTTCTTCAATCAGTCATTGCTCTCAGGCTTTCTATGGGTCTGTCTGTCTGTCTGTCTGTCTGTCTGTCTGTCTGTCTGTCTGTCTCTCTCTCTCTCTCTCTCTCTCTCTCTCTCTCTCTCTCTCTCTCTCTCTCTCTGTATAATACGAGTATTTCAGACCATAATGTCATAGAATTAACAGTCCGTTCCAAAACTATTGAAAACAGAGATAAGCAAGAGAAGAAAAAATATGAAGGATATGGAAAATATAATTTCTATAGTAAAAATATAAATTGGTCAAAAATAAATGAAGAATTAATCAAAGACTGGGAAAACATATTCGAATGTAAGTGATAATATACAGGTAAATATGGATATATTATATAAAATTTTAGAGGAAATAGTGGAAAAATATATACCAAAGAAGAAAAGTAAACATCAGTCACACATAGCAAGAGACAGAAGGATCTTGTTCCAGAAAATCAGAAGTGGAAAAAAGTCTTGCAAAAGAAAAGAATGTATGGAAAGTGATGGAGCTAAAAAGTAAGATAGAAAATGCAGAACAAAAGAATATACAGTCAAAGGATAAAGAAAATCAACACCTTGAAGAAAAGACCCTACAAAATATCAAACAAAACCCCAAAATTTTTTACTCATATGCAAAAAAGATGAATAAAATAAGAGTAGAAATAGGCCCCGCTAAGAATTGAAGGGCGATTAACAAATGAAAAAAAGGAAATATGTAACATATTAGCAGAAAGATATAAGAGTGAATTCACACCTAGAATTGATGATGAAGATAATGATACAGAAATAAGAGATGAAAATAGTGAATATTTATTGGACATAGATATTACTGAAGCAGATATTGTGCAGGCTATTAATGAGATTAAAAATGGATCAGCAGCAGGATCTGATGGTGTTCCTGCCATTTTCTTTAAGAAAGTGGTTCATTCAATCACAAAGCCACTAGCAATATTAAGACAAAGTATAGATACAGGCAAGATTTATGATGAGCATAAATTAGCGTATATTACCCCAACTTTCAAAGGTGGATCAAGTAATTATAGGCCTGTGAGTCTGACATCTCATATTATGGAAATTTACGAAAGGGTAATGAAAAAATATATAATGAAACATTTAATGAAAAATAGTTTGTTTAATACAGGACAACATGGTTTTGTACCCGGAAGAAGTACACAGACCCAACTGTTAGCTCACCACAAAAGCATATGTAAAAATATGATATACGAAAAAGATACAGATGTGGTTTACCTAGACTTTGCAAAAGCTTTTCACAAGGTGGACCATAATATATTAAAAAAAAATGAGAAAACATAACATTGTGGATAAAGTAGGAAGATGGATAAAAGAATTTTTGCATAACAGAAAACAGATAGTGATTGCTAACGATGAGAAATCGGATGAAGCTACGGTAATATCCAGTGTGCCACAAGGTACGGTGTTAGCTGCATTGCTGTTTGTGATTATGATTGCAGACATAGACAGTAATGTTAAGGACTCAGTAGTGAGAAGTTTTTATGGATGACACAAGAATAAGTAGAGAGATTACCTGTGATGAAGATAGGAACTCGCTACAAAGAGACCTAAAAAAATATATACAAATGGACAGAGGTAAATAGGATGGTATTTAACTCTGATAAATTTGAATCAATAAACTATGGTGATAAAGAAGGAATGCTATATGCATATAAAGGTCCTAATAATGAGACAATCACGAGTAAGGAAGCAGTTAAAGACCTTGGTGTGATGTTGAATAGGAATATGTTATGTAATGACCAAATAGCAATAATATTGGCAAAATGCAAAGCAAAAATGGGAATGTTGTTCCGGCACTTCAAAACAAGAAAAGCCGAACACATGATTATGCTTTATAAAACGTATGTATGTAGTACACTTGAATATTGTAATATAATATGGTACCCACACTACCAAAAAGTTATTGCACAAATAGAGAGTGTACAAAGGTCCTTTACAGCTAGAATAGAAGAAGTTAAGGACCTTGACTACTGGGAAAGACTACAATTCTTAAATTTATATAGTCTTGAAAGAAGAAGAAAACGCTACATGATTATCCAGGCATGGCAACAGATAGAAGGAATTACTGAAAACATCATGGAGCTAAAAATATCAGAAAGAGCAAGCAGAGGTAGATTAATAGTGACCAAAACGATACCAGGAAAGCTAAGGAAAGCACAAAGGACATTAATCCACCGCGCACCAGCATCGATAATGCAGCGTCTATTCAATGCGCTACCAGCTCATCTGAGAAACATATCAGGAGTGAGTGTAGATGTGTTTAAGAATAAGCTCGACAAATATCTAAGATGCATCCCAGACCAAAATATACCGGAAGATGCATTAGCAATTCTCTGGTAGACATCAGAGGTGCCTCAAACTGAGGGACCTGGGGCAACCCGAATGAACTGTAAGGTCTGTAAGGTAAGGTAAGGTCTCTCTCTCTCTCTCTCTCTCTCCCCCAAAACTGCCTTCTATAATTAGTTACGGTGTTTCTTCAATCAAAGTCATTGCTCTCTGGCTGACTCTCTCTCTCTCTCTCTCTCTCTCTCTCTCTCTCTCTCTCTCTCTCTCTCTCTCTCTCTCTCTCTCCCTAAAATGCCTTCTATAATTAGTTACGGTGTTTCTTCAATCACAGTTATTGCTCTCTCTCTCTCTCTCTCTCTCTCTCTCTCTCTCTCTCTCTCTCTCTCTCTCTCTCTCTCTGTGATGTGACATTCTCTCGGTGAGACGTATTCGTTCTTGGTCTGAATAATCTACCCAATATTACGGGTCTAACATACAATTAGCGAATGAAATATAGCTAGAAGTGTTCGTGAACTGTCGGTGATTAGATTAATATCAGAATAGTGCGATAAAGCGTCAAATAAGTTGTTTTTTCGAGTGAATTATTAAAAACTGAACATCATGGAGGCGTCTACCAATAGTGGCAAATGCTGGAGGAATCTTGCGTGCCTAAGTGATATACAGTATGATGACTTGGCAGGCAAGGAACTTGGCTTGCTTTTTATGGAGATAAACAACAACTCCGACCAAAAAGATGAGAAAGCATTCACAGACATATTGAAAGGATATGATCCTTCAAACTGTAGCAAATCTGTAGAAAATATAATGAAAATAATTGAAGGGATATCAATGAAAGTTCAAGTTATCAAAAGACTTATAAAGAAAATCTACAAAAATCAACACATTCCATCAAAGAAAATTAGTATGGTGAAATTAGTGAATATATTGATTGATGCAATAGGCAAACGGATGCCTAAAGCATGTAAACTATGTAGTGTGTGGTATAGCATTGTAAATCCACAAAACCTGATTAGGAAATGCTATGCTTGCCATGTACCTACTCATCCTTCATGTGCAGAAGTACAGCAAAATAAAAATAAGGACAAGAATATTTTGCTCAACATGTCTAGTATGGATACACGAGGTTATTAAATCAAGACTTAATGTACAGATTGTGGAGGATGAAGAAGATGAAAAAGAGGAAGAAGAGGAAAATAGAAAAGAAGAAAATAAGACTGAAGAGATAGAAAAGAATAATGAAAACAAAGAACAGGATAAGAGTATGGATGCAGAGAAACTCATAGATTCTACATATGAGGCAATACAGCAACATAAATATGAAGAAATAGATTATGACATGATAAATCAAAATAAAATCCCAAAGAGGTTGTAACTGGATCTTCATACTGATGGGAAAGAGCAAGAAAAAAAAAAAGAAAGACACAGTATGCACCCTTTTGAAAAGAGGGAATTGCAGGTTTGGTGAAAGATGTTATTACAAGCATCCCAAGATATGTCACAATTATGAGATCTATGGCAAATGTGCATATCTAGATGGCTATGAGGAGAAATGCAGCGATCTACATCCAAAAATATGTAAAAACTGGAGAGAAGGAAATGGATGTAGGTAAAATAAAAAATGTAGGTACATGCATCCTGTAGCCATGAAAAATCAAACTCAAAATCAAATACATATAAAAAATCAAGGTAAAAATTAAGCAAATAAAGAAAGGAACAAAGATCATGTGATGAAGGCAAAAAACAAGCCAACAACACATTACAAAATGTCAGCACCACGATATGAGGCATCAGCACCTAGATATAGTACAAGGAACAAGCAATGTATCTATGATGCTAAGGGATGGTGCAGATATGGAGATAAATGCAGATATATAAGCAAAATGAATAAATATGAAGATGGAAGATCAAATATAATGGAAAAGTTGGATTTTTTAATGTACGAATTTCTGGAAATGAAGAAAAGATCAACATATCAGAACAGGAAAGAGACATGGAAAATCCTTATTATTACCCATATCAGATAATGGAGATAATACATGCAAACCATCATAGTGATGAATGCGCAGGGTTTAGTTTGAGTAACTCAAAAGAAAGATAGAGTTCTTTGAAGAACTAACCCAAAATGAAAAAAATAGAAATAATGAATATAAGTGAAAACTGGTATTCCCAAGAGACTGGTAATGATGACCAGATAAAGGGTCTCCAAACTTATAGATCAGATAGAAAAATAGAAATCAGGGGGAACGCGATATATGGGAGAGATGCCAATCAAGGAAAAATCTGTGAGAAATATAGTAACACAGAATGTGAATTAATAGCGGTAGAATTTGAATCTGAAAAATTAGTGAACATTGTAATATACAGACCCCTAATACTAAACGTTTGACATAATAATTGACAAATTGGATGTTATATGTAGAAATCACAAGGACTGGACTATACTCCTATCCGGACACTTTAACTTTCCTTTTTGTAGAATGGAAAGAACGAATAGGAGACTGTGGTTGTATTTATACATATAAAAAAGAAAGCAATAGTAGCGCAGAAGATAAAAGGCAATTTGAAAAGCTATTAGATATGCTACTAGAACATAACATTCAGCAAATAAATCACCTGCCAACAAGAAAGGATAATATTTTAGACCTAGTATTTGTGAACGAGGTGAACTATGTTAAAAAAATAATAATGTATAATACGAGTATTTCGGACCATAATGTCATAGAACTAACAGTCCGTTCCAAAGCACGTGAAAACAAAGATAAGCAAGAGACGAAAAATTGGGAAGGATATGGAAAATACAATTTCTATAGTAAGAATATAAATTGGTCAAAAATAATGAAGAATTAAACAAAGAATGGTAAAATATATTTGTAAGTGATAATATACAGATAAATACTGATATATTATATAAAATATTAGAGGAAATAGTGGAAAAATATATACTGAAGAAAAAAGTAAACATCAGTCATGAATACCAAGAGACAGAAGGATCCTGTTCCAGAAAATCAGAAGGTGGAAAAAAGGTCTTGCAAAAGAAAAGAATGCATGGAAAGTGATGGAACTAAAGAGTAAGATAGAAAATGCAGAACAAAAGATTATACAGTCAAAAGAAAATGAAAAATGGGACCTAGAAGAAAAGACCCTACAAAATATCAAGCAAAACCCCAAAATTTTTTATTCATATGCAAAAAAGATGAATAAAATAAGAGTAGAAATAGGCCCTCTAAGAATTGAAGGGCGATTAACGAATGAAAAAAAGCAAATATGTAACATATTAGCAGAAAGATATAAGAGTGAATTTACACCTAGAATTGATAATGAAGATAATGATACAGAAATAAGAGATGAAAATATTGAATATTTATTGGACATAGATATTACAGAAGCCGATATTGTGCAGGCTATTAATGAAATTAAAAATGCATCAGCAGCAGGACCAGATGGCGTACCTGCCATATTGTTAAAGAAAGTGGTTCATTCAATCACAAAGCCGCTAGCAATATTATTGAGACAAACTATAGATACAGGCAAGATTTACGATGAGCATAAATTAGCATATATTACTCCTACTTTCAAAAGTGGTTCAAGACTAGAAGCAAATAATTATAGGCCTGTGAGTCTAACATCTCATATTATGAAAGTTTCTGAAAGAGTAATGAAGAAAAATACAATGAAACATTTAATGAAAAATAGTTTGTTTAATATAGGACAACATGGTTTTGTACCCAGAAAAAGTACACAAACCCAGCTGTTAGTCCACCATGAAAGCTTTTGGCAAGGTAGGCCATAATATATTAGCAAAAAAAATTAGAAAACATAACATTGTGGACAAAGTAGGAAGATGGATAAAAGAATTTTTGCAAAACAGATAGTGATTGCAAACGATGAGAAATCGGATGAAGCTACGGTAATATCCAGTGTGCCACAAGGTATGGTGTTAGCTGCATTGCTGTTTGTGATTATGTTTGCAGACATAGACAGTACTGTTAAGGACTCAGTAGTAAGAAGTTTCGCAGATGACACAAGAATAAGTAGAGAAATTGCTTGTGATGAAGATAGGAACTCGCTACAAAGAGACTTAAACAAAATATATAAATGGGCAGAGATAAATAGGATGGTATATAACTCTGACAAATTTGAATCAATAAACTATGGTGATAAAGAAGGAATGCTATATGCATATAAAGGGCCTAATAATGAGACACTCACAAATAACGAAGCAGTTAAAGACCTTGTTGTGATGTTGAACAGGAATATATTATGCAATGATCAAATAGCAATACTATTGGCAAAATGCAAAGCAAAAAAGGGAATGTTGTTCCGGCACTTCAAAACAAGAAAAGCCGAACACATGATTATGCTTTATAAAACGTACGTATGTAGTCCACTTGAATATTGCAATATAATATGGTACCCACACTACCAAAAGGATATTGCACAAATAGAGAGTGTACAAAGGTCATTTACAGCTAGAATAGAAGAAGTTAAGGACCTTGACTACTGGGAAAGACTACAATTCTTAAATTTATATAGTCTTGAAAGGAGAAGAGAACGTTACATGGTAATCCAGGCATGGAAACATAGAATGAATTACCGAAAACATCATGGAGCTAAAAATATCAGAAAGAGCAAGCAGAGGTAGATTAATAGTGCCCAAAACTATACCAGGAAAACTAAGGAAAGCACACAGTACATTAATCCACCAGGCTCCAGCATCGATAATGCAGTGTCTATTCAATGGGCTACCAGCTCATCTGAGGAACACAGCAGGAGTGAGTGTAGATGTGTTTAAGAATAAGCTCGACAAATATCTAAGATGCATCCCAGACCATCCAACATTGGAAGATGCAAAATATACCAGAAGATGCATTAGCAATTCTCTGGTAGACATCAAAGGTGCCTCACACTGAGGGACCTGGGGCAACCCGAACGAACTGTAAGGTCTGTAAGGTCTGTAAGGTAAGGTAAGGTGTCTCTCCTAAACTGACTTCTATTGTTAGTTACGGTGTTTCTTCAATTGCATTCATTGTTCGCTCTCTCTCTCTCTCTCTCTCTCTCTCTCTCTCTCTCTCTCTCTCTCTCTCTCTCTCTCTCTCTCTCTCTCTCTCTCGCTCAACTGCCTTCTGTGGTTAGTTATGGCGTATCTTCAATGACAGTCATTACTCTCTCTCTCTCTCTCTCTCTCTCTCTCTCTCTCTCTCTCTCTTTCAAAACTGCCTTCTGTGGTTAGTTATGTCATTTCTTCAATCACAGTCATTACTCTCTGTCAGTCTGTCTGTCTCTCTCTCTCTCTCCATCTCTCACACTGAGGGACTTTAAATCTGAACAAATTTAGGTCTGCAAGGTCTCTCTCTCTCTCTCTCTCTCTCTCTCTCTCTCTCTTTCTCATAATAATAGACAAATTAGATGATATATGTAAAAATCACAAAGACTGGACTATACTCCTATCCAGAGATTTTAACTTTCCTTTCGTAGATTGGAAAGAATGAATAGGAGGTTTTGGTTGTATTTATACATAAAAAAAGAGAGTAATAGTAGCGCAGAAGATAAGAGGTAATTTGAAAAGCTATTAGACATGCTACTAGAACATAACATCCAGCAAATAAATCACCTGCCAACAAGAAAGGATAATATTTTAGACCTAGTATTTGTGAACGAGGTGAATTATGTTCAAGAAATAATAGTGCATAATACAAGTATTTCAGACCATAATGTCATAGAATTAACAGTCCATTCAAAAGCACATGAAAACAGAGATAAGCAAGAGATGAAAAAATGGGAAGGATATGGAAAATACAATTTCTATAGTAAGAATATAAAATGGTCAGAAATAAATGAAGAATTAAACAAAGACTGGGAAAACATATTCGCAAATATAATATACATTTAAATACGGATATATTACATAAAATATTAGAGAAAATAGTGGATAAATATATATAAAGAAAAAAGTAAACATCAGTCAATGCATACCAAAAGACAGAAGGATTTTGTTCCAGAAAATCAGAAAGTGGAAAAAAAATTCTTGCAAAAGAAAAGAATGCATGGAAAGTGATGGAAATAAAAAGTAAGATAGAAAATGCAGAACAAAGATTATACAATCAAAAGAAATTGAAAACGGGAATTAGAAGAAAAGACCCTAAAAATATCAAGCAAAACCCCAAAATTTTTACTCATATGCAAAAAAGATGAATAAAAGAAGAGTAGAAGTAGGCCCTCTAAGAATTAAAGGGCGATTAACGAATGAAAAAAAGGAAATATGTAACATATTAGCAGAAAGATATAAGAGTGAATTTACACCTAGAATTGATAATGAAGATAATGATACAGAAATAAGAGATGAAAATAGTGAATATTTATCAGGCATTGATACTACTGAAGCCAATATTGTGCAGGTTATTAATGAAATTAAAAATGGATCAGCAGCTGGACCAGACGGCGTCCCTGCCATTTTGTTAAAGAAAGTAGTCCATTCTATCGCAAAGCCGCTCGCAATATTATTAAGACAAAGTGTAGCTACAGGCAAGATCTATGGTGAACATAAATTAGCATATATTACCCCTATTTTCAAAAGTGGATCAAGGCTAGAGGCAAGTAATTATAGGCCTGTGAGTCTAACATCACATATTGTGAAAGCATATGAATGGTAATGAAGAAAAATATAATGAAACATTTAATGAAAAAAAGTTTGTTTAATATAGGAGAACATGGTTTTGTGCCCAGAAAAAGTACACAAACCCAACTGTTAGTCCATCATGAATACATATATAAAAATATGATAAACAAAAAATATACAGATTTGGTTTATCTAGACTTAACAAAAGCTTTCCACAAGGTACACCATAATATATTAGCAAAATAAATTAGAAAACATAATATTGTGGACATAGTGCTAAGATGGATAAAAGAGTTTTTGCAAAACAGAAAACAGATAGTGATTGCAAACGATAAGAAATCGGATGAAGCTAAGGTAATAGCCGGTGTGCCACAAGGTACAGTGTTAGCTGCATTGCTGTTTGTTATTATGATTAGACAGACATAGACAGTAATGTTAAGGATTCAGTAGTGAGAAGTTTCGACGATGACACAAGAATAAGTAGAGAAATTACTTGTAATGAAGATAAGAACTCACTACAAAGAGACCTAAACAAAATATATGAATGGGCAGAGGTAAATACAGTAGGATGGTAAGTAACTCTGATAAATTTGAATCAATAAATTCTGGTGATAAAGAAGGAATGTATATGCATATAAAGGACCTAACAACGAGACACTCACAAATAAGGAAGCAGTTAAAGACCTTGGTGTAATGTTGAACAGGAATATGTTATGCAATGATCAAATAGCAATACTATTGGCAAAATGCAAAGCAAAAATGGGAATGTTGTTTCGGCACTTCAAAACAAGAAAAGCCAAACACATGATTATGCTTTATAAAACGTATGTGAGTAGTCCACTTGAATATTGCAATATGATATGGAACCCACACTACCAAAAGGATATTGCACAAATAGAGTCTACAAAGGTCCTTTACAGCTAGAATAGAAAGTTAACGACCTTGACTACTGGGAAAGACTAAAATTCTTAAAATTACATAGTCTCGAAAGGAGAAGAGAATGCTACATGATAATACAGGCATGAAAACAGATAGAAGGACTCACCGAAAACATCATGGAGCTAAAAATATCAGAAAGAGCAAGCAGAGGTAGATTAATCGTGCCCAAAACTATACCAGGAAAACTAAGGAGAGCACACAGGACATTAATCCACCACGCAACATCATCGATAATGCAGCGATTATTCAGTGCGTTAGCAGCTCATCTGACGAACATGTCAGGAGTTAGCGCAAATGTGTTTAAGAATAAGCTCGACAAATATCTAAGATGCATCCCAGACCATCCAAGATTGGAAGATGAAAAATATACCGGAAGATGCATTAGCAATTCTCTGGCAGACATCAGAGGTGCCTCACACTGAGGGACCTGGGGAACCAGAACGAACTGTAAGGTCTGTAAGGTAAGGTAAGGTATGGTTAGTTACGGTGTTTCTTCAATCGCAGTCAGTGCTCTCTCTCTCTCTCTCTCTCTCTCTCTCTCTCTCTCTCTCTCTCTCTCTCTCTCTCTCTCTTTAAACTACTTTCTATGGTTAGCTACGGCGTTTCTTCAATCATTGTCAGTGTGCTCTCTGTCTCTGTCTGTCTGTCTGTCTGTCTGTCTCTCTCTCTCTCTCTCTCTCTCTCTCTCTCACTTTAAACTGCCTTCTGTGGTTAGTTACAGTGTTTCTTCAATCACAGTCAGTGCGCTCTCTCTCTCTCTCTCTCTCTCTCTCTCTCTCTCTCTCTCTCTCTCTCTCTCTTTAAACTGCCTCTATGGTAAGTTATTGTATTTCTTCAATCGCAGTCAGTGCTCTCTCTCTCTCTCTCTCTCTCTCTCTCTCTCTCTCTCTCTCTCTCTCTCTCTAAACTGCTTTCTATGGTTAGTTACTGCGTTTCTTCAATCGCAGTCAGTGCTCTCTCTCTCTCTCTCTCTCTCTCTCTCTCTCTCTCTCTCTCTCTCTCTCTCTCTCTCTCTCTCTCTCTCTCTCTCTCTCAGCACTAAGATATGAGGCATCTGCACCAAGGTACAGTGCAAGGAACAAGCAATATATCTATGAGGCTAGGGGATGGTGCAGATATGGAGATAATTGCAGATATATAAGCAAAATGAATAAATATGAAGATGGAAGATCAAATATAATGGAAAAGTTGGATTTTTTAATGTTCAAAGTTATGGAAATGAAGAAGAGAACAACATATCAGAACAGGAAAGAGACATGGAAAATCCTTATTATTACCCATATCAGATAATGGGGATAATACACAAACCATCATAGTGATGAATGTGCAAGGTTTAGTTTCTAGTAACTCAAAAAGAAAGATAGAGTTCTCAGAACAACTAACCCAAACTGAAAAAATAGAAACAATGAATATAAGGGAAACCTGGTATTCCCAAGAGACTGGTAATGATGATCAGATTAAGGGTTTCCAAACTTATAGATCAGATAGAAAAAATAAGAATCAAGGGGGACCGGCGATGTATGGGAGAGCTGTTAATCAAGGAAAAATCTGTGAGAAATATATTAACACAATGTGAATTAATAGCGGTAGAATTTAAATCTGAAAAATTAGTGAACATCATAATATACAGACCCCCTAATACTAAAGAGTTTGACATAATAATAGACAAATTGGACGATGTAGGTAGAAATCACAAAGACTGGATTATACTCCTATCCAGAGACTTTAACTTTCCTTTTGTAGAATGGAAAGAACGAATAGGAGACTGTGGTTGTATTTATACATATAAAAAAGAGAGTAATAGTAGCGCAGAAGATAAGAGGTAATTTGAAAAGCTATTAGATATGCTACTAGAACATAACATTCAGCAAATAAATCACCTGCCAACAAGACAGGATAATATTTTAGACCTAGTATTTGTGAACAACGTAAACTATATTAAAGAAATAATACTGTAAAATACGAGTATTTCAGACCATAATGTCATATAATTAACAGTCCATTCCAAAGCACATGAAAACATAAGCAAGAGACAAAAAAATGGGAAGGATATGGAAAATACAATTTCTATAGTAAGAATATAAATTGGTCAGAAATAAATGAAGAATTAAACAAATACTGGAAAAAAATATCCACAAATATAATATACAGGTAAATACGGATATATTGTATAAAATGTTAGAGAAAATAGTGGATAAATATAAACCAAAGAAAAAAAGTAAACATCAGTCATGCATACCAAGAGACAGAAGGATCTTGTTCTAGAAAATCAGAAAGTGGAAAAATCTTGCAAAAGAAAAAAATTCATAGAAAGTGATGGAACTAAAAAGTAAGATAAAATGCAGAACAAATGATTATACAATCAAAAGAAAATGAAAAATTGGACTTAGAAGAAGAGACCCTACAAAATATCAAGCAAAACCCCAAAATATTTTACTCATGCGAAAAAGATAAATAAAAGAAGGGTGGAAATAGGCCCTCTAAGAACTGAAGGGAGATTAACGAATGAAAAAGAGGAAATATGCAACATATTAGCAGAAAGATATAAGAGAGAATTTACACCTAGAATTGATAATGAAGATAATGATACAGAAATAAGAGATGAAAATAGTGAGTATTTATCGGACATAGATGTTAATGAAGCCGATATCGTGCAGGCTATTAATGAAATTAAAAATGGATCAACAGCCGGACCAGACGGCGTCCCTGCCATTTCGTTAAAGAAAGTAGTCCCTTCTATCGCAAAGCCACTCAAAATATTATTAAAACAAAGTGTAGATACAGGCAAGATTGATTCACAAGAGGCCTCTCTCTCTCTCTCTCTCTCTCTCTCTCTCTCTCTCTCTCTCTCTCTCTCTCTCTCTCTCTCTCTCTAAGATATATCTCCTGCTACCTTTCCTCTCTTTCTCTCTCTCTTTCGTGAACATAAATTAGCATAAATTACCCCTATTTTCAAAAGTTGATCAAAGCTAGAGGCAAGTAATTATAGGCCTGTGAGTCTAACATCACATATTATGAATGTGTATGAAAGGGTAATGAATAAAAATATTATGAAACATTTAATGAAAAAAAGTTTGTTTAATATAGGACAACATGGTTTTGTACCCGGAAAAAGTATACAAACCCAACTGTTAGTCAACCATGAAAAAATATATAAAAATATGATAAACGAAAAAGATATAGATGTGGTTTACCTAGACTTTGCAAAAGCTTTTCACAAGGTACACCATAATATATTAGCAAAAAAAAATTAGAAAACATAATATTGTGGACAAAGTAGGAAGACGGATAAAAGAATTTTTGCAAAACAGAAAACAGGAAGTGATTGCAAACAATGAGAAATCGGATGAAACTAAGGTAATATCCGGCATGCCACAAGGTACGGTGCTAGCTGCATTGCTGTTTGTGATTATGATTGCAGACATAGACAGTAATGTTAAGGACTCGGTAGTGAGAAGTTTCGACGATGACACAAGAATAAGTAGAGAAATTGCTTGTGATGGAGATAGGAACTCGCTACAAAGAGACCTGAACAAAATATATAAATGGGCAGAGGTAAATAGGATGGTATTTAACTCTGATAAATTTGAATCAAAAACTATGGTGATAAAGAAGAAATGATATATGCATATAAAGGACCTAACAACGAGACAATCACAAATAAAGAAGAAGTTAAAGACCTTGGTGTCATGATGAATAGGAATATGTTATGCAATGATCAAATAGCAATACTATTGGCAAAATGCAAAGCAAAAATGGGAATGTTGTTCCGGCACTTCAAAAAAAGAAAAGCCGAACACATGATTATGCTTTATAAAATGTATGTACGTAGTCCACTTGAATATTGCAATATAATATGGTACCAACACTACCAAAAGGATATTGCACAAATAGAGAGTGTACAAAGGTCATTTACAGCTAGAATAAAAGAAGTTAAGGGCCTTGACTACTGGGAAAGACTACAATTCTTAAATTTATATAGTCTTGAAAGGAGAAGAGAATGCTACATGATAATCCAGGCATGGAAACAGATAGAAGGAATTACTGAAAACATCATGGAGCTAAAAATATCAGAAAGAGCAAGCAGAGGTAGATTAATAGTGCCCAAAACTATACCAGGAAAACTAAGGAGAGCACACAGGACATTAATCCACCACGCACCAGCATCGATAATGCAGCGTCTATTCAATGCGCTACCAGCTCATCTAAGGAACATAACAGGAGTGAACATAGACGTGTTTAAGAATAAGCTCGACAAATATCTCAGATGTATCCCAGACCATCCAAGATTGGAAGATGCAAAATATACCGGAAGATGCATTAGCAATTCTTTGGTAGACATCAGAGGTGCCTCATACTGAGGGACCTGGGGAAACCCGAACGAACTGTAATGTCTGTAAGGTAAGGTAAGGTAAGGTCCCTCTTTGAATTGCCTTCTTTGGTTAGTTACAGTGTTTCTTCAATCGCAGAAGTGCTCTCTCTCTCTCTCATTCTCTCTCTCTCATTCTCTCTCTCTCTCTCTCCCTCTCTCTAAACTGCCTTCTATGGTTAGTTACGGTGTTTCTTCAATCGTAGTCAGTGCTCTCTCTCTTTCTCTCTCTCTCTCTCTCTCTCTCTCTCTCTCTCATTAAACTGCCTTCTATGGTTAGTTACAGTGTTTCTTCAGTCGCAATCAGTGCCCTCTCTCTCTCTCTCTCTCTCTCTCTCTCTCTCTCTCTCTCTCTCTCTCTCTCTCTCTCTTTCTCTCACACACTCTCTCTCTTTAAACTGCCTTCTATCATTAGGTACGGTGTTTCTTCAATCGCAGTCAGTGCTCTCTCTCTCTCTCTCTCTCTCTCTCTATCTCTCTTTCTCTTTTTCTCTCTCTTTAAACTGCCTTCTGTGGTTAGTTACAGTGTTTCTTCAATCGCAGCAGTGCTCTCTCTCTCTCTCTCTCTCTCTCTCTCTCTCTCTCTCTCTCTCTCTCTCTCTAAACTGGCTTTTATGGTTAGTTATGGTGTTCATTCAATGACAGTTTGTGCTCTCTCTCTCTCTCTCTCTCTCTCTCTCTCTCTCTCTCTCTCTCTCTCTCTCTCTCTCTCTCTCTCTCTAAACTGCCTTTTATGGTTAGTTATGGTGTTTCTTCAATCGCAGCAGTGTCTCTCTCCTCTCTCTCTCTCTCTCTCTCTCTCTCTCTCTCTCTCTCTCTCTCTCTCTCTCTCTAAACTGCCTTCTATGGTTAGTTATGGTGTTTTTTCAATCACAGTTTGTTCTCTCTCTCTCTCTCTCTTTCTCTCTCTAAACTGCCTTCTATGGTTAGTTATGGTGTTTTTTCAATCACAGTTTGTGCTCTCTCTCTCTCTCTCTCTCTCTCTCTCTCTCTCTCTCTCTCTCTCTCTCTCTCTCTCTCTCTCTCTCTCGTTATGAGGAGGGATGCAGCGATCTACATCCAAAAATATGTAAAAACTGGAATGAAGGAAATGGATGTAGGTTTAATAAAAAATGAAAGTATATGCATCCTGTAACCATGAAGAATAAAAATCTGAATCAAATACATATCAAAACTCAAGGTAAAAATGAAGCAAATAAAGAAAGGAACAAAGATCATGTGATGAAGGAAAAAAGCAAGCCAACAACACGTTACGAAATGTCAGCACCACGATATGAGGAATCAGCACCAAGATATAGTGCAAGGAACATGCAATGTATCTATGATGCAAAGGGATGGTGCAGATATGGAGATAATTGCAGATATATACACAAAATGAATAAATATGAAGATGGAAGATCAAATATAATGGAAAATTTGGATTTTTTTAATGTACGAATTTCTGGAAATGAAAAGAATAACATATCAGAACAGGAAAGAGACATGGGAAAATCCTTATCATTACCCATATTAGATAATGGAGATAATACGCAAACCATCATAGTGATGAATGCGCAGGGTTTAGTTTCGAGTAACTCAAAAAGAAAGATAGAGTTTGTAGAAGAACTAACCCAAAATGAAAAAATAGAAATAATGAACATAAGTGAAGCCTGGTATTCCCAAGAGATTGGTAATGATGATCAGATAAAGGGTTTCCAAACTTATAGATCAGATAGAAAAAATAGGAATCAAGGGGGAACCACGATATATGGTAGATACGTCAATCAAGGGAAAATCTGTGAGAAATATAGTGACACAGAATGTGAATTAATAGTGGTAGAATTTGAATCTGAAAAATTAGTGAACATTGTAATATACAGACCCCCTAATACTTAAGAGTTTGACATAATAATTGACAAATTGGATGATATATGTAGAAATCACAAAGCTTGGACTATACTCCTATCCGGAGACTTTAACTTTCCTTTCGTAGAATGGAAAGAACGAATAGGAGACTGTGGTTGTGTTTATACATATAAAAAAGAGAGTAATAGTAGTGCAGAAGATAAGAGGCAATTTGAAAAGCTATTAGATATGCTACTAGAACATAACATTCAGCAAATAAATCACCTGCCAACAAGAAAGGAAAATATTTTAGACCTAGTATTTGTGAATGAGGTGAACTATGTTAGAGAAATAATAGTGTATAATACGAGTATTTCAGACTATAATGTCATAGAATTAACAGTCCGTTCCAAAGCACATGAAAACAGAGATAAGCAAGAGACGAAAAAATTGGGAAGGATATGGAAAATACAATTTCTATAGTAAGAATATAAAATGGTCAGAAATAAATGAAGAATTAAATAAAGACTGGGAAAACATATTCATAAGTGATAATATACAGGAAAATACGGATATATTACATAAAATATTAGAGGAAATAGTGGAAAAATATATACCAAAGAAGAAAAGTAAACATCAGTCACGCATACCAAGAGCCAGAAGGATCTTGTTCGAGAAAATCAGAAAGTGGAAAAAAGGTCTTGCAAAAGAAAAAAATGCATGGAAATTGATGCAACTAAAAAGTAAGATAGAAAATGCAGAACAAAAGATTATACAGTCAAAAGAAAATGAAAAATGGGAATAAGAAAAAAAGACCCTAAAAAATATCAAGCAAAACCCCAAAATATTTTACTCATTTGCGAAAAAGATGAATAAAATAAGAGTAGAAATAGGCCCTCTAAGAATTGAAGGGCGATTAACGAATGAAAAAAAGGAAATATGCAACATATTAGCAGAAAGATATAAGAGAGAATTTACACCTAGAATTGATAATGAAGATAGTGATACAGAAATAAGAGATGAAAATAGTGAATATTTATCAGATAGGGATGTTAATGAAGCCGATATCGTGCAGGCTATTAATGAAATTAAAAATGGATCAGCAGCCGAACCAGACGGCGTCCCTGCTATTTTCTTAAAGAAAGTAGTTCATTCTATCGCAAAGCCGCTCACAATATTATTAAGACAAACTATAGATACAGGCAAGAATTATGATGAACATAAATTAGCATATATTACCCTTATTTTCAAAAGTGGATCAAGACTAGAGGCAAGTAATTATAGGCCTGTGGGTCTAACATCACATAGTATGAAAGTGTATGAAAGGGTAATGAAGAAAAATACAGTGAAACATTTAATGAAAAATAGTTTGTTTAATATAGGACAACATGGTTTTGTACCCGGAAAAAGTACACAAACCCAACTGTTAGTCCACCATGAAAACATATATAAAAATATGATAAAGGAAAAAGATACAGATGTGGTTTACCTAGACTTTGCAAAAGCTTTTGACAAGGTAGACGATAATATATTAGCGAAAAAAATTAGAAAACATAATAATGAGAATGTTGTTCCGGCACTTCAAAACAAGGAAAGCCGAACACATGATTATCCTTTATAAAACGTATGTACGTAGTCCACCTGAATATTGCAATATGGTATGGTACCCACACTACCAAAAGGATATTGCACAAATAGAGTGTACAAAGGTCCTTTACAGCTAGAATAGAAGAAGTTAAGGACCTAGACTACTGGAAAAGACTGTAATTCTTAAAATTATATAGTCTTGAAAGGAGAAGAGAATGCTACATGATAATACAGGCATGGAAACAGATAGAAGGAATTACCGAAAATATCATGGAGCTAAAAATATCAGAAATAGCAAGCAGAGGTAGATTAATAGTGCCCAAAACTATACCAGGAAAACTAAGGAAAGCACACAGGACATTAATCCACTACACACCAGCATCAATAATGCAGCGATTATTCAATGCATTACCAGCTCATCTGAGGAACATATCAGGATTGAGCGTAGATGTGTATAAGGATAAGCTCGACAAATATCTAAGCTGCATCCCAAACCATCCAAGATTGGAAGATGCAAAATATACCGAATGTTGCATTAGCAATCCTCAGGTAGACATCAAAGGTGCCTCACACTGAGGGACCTGGGGCAACCCAAACAAACTGAAAGGTAAGGTAAGGTCCCTCTCTCTCTCTCTCTCTCTCTTTAAACTGCCTTCTATGGTTAGTTACAGTGTTTCTTCAATCCCAGTCAGTGCTCTCTCTCTCTCTCTCTCTCTCTCTTTTTAAACTGACTTCTATGGTTAGTAACAGCGCTTCTTCAGTCACAGTCAGTTCTCTCTCTCTCTCACTCACACTCTCTCTGTCTCTCTTTCTTTAAACTTTCTTCTGTGGTTAGTTACGTTGTTTCTTCAATCGCTGTCAGCGCTGGCTCTCTCTCTCTCTCTCTCTCTCTCCCTCTCTCTCTCTCTCTCTCCCTCTCTCTCCCTCTCTCTCTCTCTCTCTCCTTAAACTGCCTTATATGGTTAGTTTCGGTGTTTCTTCGATCGCAGTCAGTGCACTCTCTCTCTCTCTCTCTCTCTCTCTCTCTCTCTCTCTCTCTCTCTCTCTCTCTCTCTCTCTCCTTAAACTGCCTTATATGGTTAGTTACGGCGTTTCTTCAATCGCAGTCAGTGCTCTCTCTCTCTCTCTCTCTCTCTCTCTCTCTCTCTCTCTCTCTCTCTCTCTCTCTCTCTCTCTTTAAACTGCCTTATATGGGTTAGTTGCGATGTTTCTTCAATTGCAATCTCTCTCTCTCTCTCTCTCTCTCTCTCTCTCTCTCTCTCTCTCTCTCTCTCTCTCTCTTTAAACTGCCTTATATGGTTAGTTGCGATGTTTCTTCAATTGCAATCAGTCTCTCTCTCTCTCTCTCTCTCTCTCTCTCTCTCTCTCTCTCTCTCTCTCTCTCTTTAAACTGCCTTATATGGTTAGTTGCGATGTTTCTTCAATTGCAGTCAGTACTCTCTCTCTCTCTGTCTCTTTAAACTGCCTTATGTGGTTAGTTGCGGTGTTTCTTCAATGTCAGGGCTCTCTCCCCAACTCTCTCTCTCTCTCTCAGAACATTTAGGCTAGAGGTGGAAATGGGAGAAATCCCTCACTGTTGCACTAAGTAGTAATAGTTGGAGGCGTTGGACAGCAAGACTGAAGAAAGAAAGCAACCCTCTCAATTCCATGATCTTTTTTAAAAGAAAGGCTCCAGAAAACAAAGAGAGAGAGAGAGAGAGAGAGAGAGAGAGAGAGAGAGAGAGAGAGAGAGAGAGATAGATTTTATAAAATATCACAGATGAAATCCTTTAATGTGTGTGTGTGCGTGTGTGTGTGAAAGAGAGAGAGAGAGAGAGAGAGAGAGAGAGAGAGAGAGAGAGAGAGAGAGAGAGAGAGAAATCTTCGCTCACGCAGGTGCGATAGACAAAACTCCGCTGACGGACCAATGGATTTATCGCTCTCACAACCCAATAAGCACTGCAGTCAGGTGGTTGGTTCCTATATGCGTCGGCGGCTAATATCAAGTATATGAAGGAGGACATCTGCCAAACGTATGCAAGTCATCTGTGGAGGGCACGAAGCAAGGGGAGAGAGAGAGGTGGGGGAGAGAGAAAGAGAGAGAGAGGACATACCTATTACGTTTCAAGTTTTTCTCCTTTTCATAAACAATGTTCATATGTTGGTAATCGTACTAAAGATGAGAGAGAGAGAGAGACAGACAGACAGACAGAGAGAGAGAGAGAGACAGAGAGAGAGAGAGAGAGAGAGAGAGAGAGAGGATAATAGGCAGGAGGAAAAAGAGAATATATGAAAAAAAGAACTGCCTGCTAAATATCAGTATCCATTTTTTATAGACCTATAACTTATTTTAGCCTGATGTTTGCTTAGCCTAGGACATCTTCCAAACGTATGTCATCTTCTGGGTCACACAACTATAAGTTTGCATGAGAGAGAGAGAGAGAGAGAGAGAGAGAGAGAGAGAGAGAGAGATCTGTTTCCATAAATGATAGGCCTATGTGTTCCGTCTGTGAGATCTCAATTTTAATAATAAAGAACAGGAACTGCATTATTACATTTCATGAAAATGGAACTTTTCCACATGCTAATCAACACGTATGTTTTACCGTAAATAATTACTCTTGCAAAATTTAAAAAAAAAAATGGAAAACAAGGGTCATTTTCCAATGGAATACAAGTGACGTAAAAGTTACGCTCCATTTAGCAAGAATGCCTTATCTTAATTTTAATAGAAAAAAAAACATACAACACAGTGCGACAGATGTAATGAAACAAGAATGATAACTGCTCTCTCTCTCTCTCTCTCTCTCTCTCTCTCTCTCTCTCTCTCTCTCTCTCTCTTTCCTAACCACACTTGACCTTAAAATGCAAAAGCAGCGTTATGCCATAAACGAACAAAGAGTGGGTGTGACGTGTTTGTGTTTGTGTTTGTGTTTGTGTGTGTGTGTGTGTGTGTGTGTGGGTGGGTGGGTGGGTGGGTGTGTGTGCGAGTGTGGTAATGCTTTCTGGCACCCGCTGCTCACCCAGGAAAGCAATAAATTGCTTGTGTCCTTCAGAGCGATCAGTTTTCCTTCGGACAAGTGCGACCTTCCAGCTGGGCTCAAGTCTGTGTCACCTGTTGCACACTCAGGCCTTTATTCCGGTTGCCAGAAAGCACCACCCACCTAGCGAGCGCATATCAGTATCCATCGGCTCCATTCTACTCAGCTGTTTTCCTGTGAAAACTTTCATCAACGTCATTTCCTTCGGATTTTCGCGGCGAGAGGCGTTCTACGACGAAGCCAGAGTCGTTTTATCGTAGATGTAGATAGAGATGGATTGCGTCTGCGCCGAGTGTGTGTGTGTGTGTGTGCGTGGTGGCTTACAGCGTCACAGGGCAGGTGTGTCCTAGACTATGTGGCGCCTCAACCGTCGCTCGCCCGCCGGCCCTCACGACCACTATCCAGAATTTAAAGTTTTGCTTCTCCTTCGTCGCGATTCTCGGCGTTTCGTTAACACTCTTTCAGTAAGAAACTTTATTCATCTAAATATCGATCGTGTAACGGGACCTGCGACCCGCCACGTCGTTACGGAACGAACGAACGCGAGATGAGAAATCTTAAGAGCCAGCCCACGGCATAGATGCTTTTTAAACGGACGTGGAATAAATGGCAATAGCCTTAAACTTCCCAACTCCGGTAGGGGCGATTACTCTCCACATTTCCACGGGACTTACGATCTTACGGCCCTTCTTTATCGCCGCCTCACGGACTGTGTAGCCGAATATGTAACGCAGATGGTTGTTTACATGAGGTTTACATGTTGGAGTTCGTCCTTATTTGGACGTAACGTACGGGCGGCACAAGGCCCCTTTTCTCTTGCTTCGCGTTTCGTGGGTTTTAAGGAGTTATTTTGCCTTAAGGTGTCCATGACACAGGTGTGTTTGAGGAACCTTATACCCTTGTATAACACTGACCCTTGAAAACACACATTTTCATTATTATTATTATTATTATTATTATTATTATTATTATTATTATTATTATATGTTGAACAAAATGGCTGCATTTTGCAAATTGACTTTATACGGAGTTTTCTCAATTCTTCTAATAAAAAATTCGCTTTTCCTGCACATCAATATTGGTCAATAATTGTCCAATGTTCATATTTTGATGGATGAAACAGCGTATTTCTTATAGATGAAATTTCTTTGTACTAAAGCATTATAACAGGGAAGCAAATCCGTAGATTTTCCTGATGGTATTTTCGGTGGTATTTCTTCTTTTTTTCTTTTTCTGACGTCTGTCTGGTATTTTCAGTACTTTTTCTGTCGACATGTTCCGACCAGCTCGATGGTCATCTTCTGGACGGTGGGATGAGTCTGGAGACACGAAGGAAAACGAACGAACTGGGGATAGGAAAGGTTGGGGATGTGTTTTGGGTGGAAGACGAGGTTGCGGGAACAGTTTAGAGGTGATAAAGGAGGAAAGTGAAGGAAGTTTGGAGAGAAAATAGAGGGGGACAGACCCCTTGCTTCGTCAGGTGAAGTTGGCGATGAAGAGGAATGAGGGACAAGTGGAGGTAGGGTCACGATATGGTTATGAGTGATGATGATTTTTTTATTATAATTTTTTTTTTTTTTAATTATGATAGTGGGAGGTGATGGAATGGTGCAGGTGGTTAGGAATGCCTGTTAGTTGATTGTTGTCGTACACGGATTGCTGCTTTATCTCAAGCTAGATAAATAATTGTGCTCACAGTTTATTGTACTCTAGCTCTTGTAAATTGGTTCTGGTTGAGGCCCTTCTATCTTCGGAGCCATTCTTGGCCAATTCCTTACATGTCTTCTTCCCTCATTGGAAGTTTCTGTGCTCCTGTCTACAGAGTTTATATCTAATGCTGACAGCCTGTCCCACCTCTTATTTGCCAGCCTATGGATTCTGCAATTGATGGTTTCTATGTTGGCCCTCTCATGTATTTCCTTCATTGTGTTGTAGTAGGGAGGGGCTTCCTTGTATGTTCTTCTGATGTTTTTGTTCTGCAGGGCTTGTATCTTCAATACTGTGGTCCTACATGCTGGAGCTAGGATTGCTGTGGGGTACTCAAGCTGTGGTCTCACCAATGTTTTGTATAGCATCAGATAATTTTTTGTGGAAACAGCCCTGAATCTCCTGATTCTTTTAGAAGTGGCCTCTGCTATTTTTAAGCAGTTCAGCATGTGCTGTTTTAGGCCCGTCTTGGAGAAAGTGACTCCCAGTACCTTGATGCTATTTTTGAATGGGATCTGTTTATTGTCCACAGTTACATCTGCTGGTTTGATTGATGCTATAGACAGGAGTTGGAACTTCCCTTGGCTGGTAGATATCTTCCATTTCTTCTCATACTCGCGACCATTTTTATTTCTCTTGATGTTTTCAAGACTAGCATCTGTTTACTTCTCTTGTTTGGATAAGTAATTATTTGGGTGTGGTCATCCGCGAAGATAATCTGGTAACAGCCAGCTGAGGGGGCAGGGACATCTCTAGTACAAAAGTTGAATAGGATGGGGGCCAGTACACTTCCTTGTGGCACTCCACTGAGGAGTGGAAATTCTGGCCCAGTGATTTTCCCCATTCTTATTTGTGCTTTCCTGTTATCCAGGAAGCTGCACAAGATCCTCAGTATAAGATTGGGAATGGTGGTTTCCATCAGTTTGAATTTAAGGCCACTGTGCCACACTTTGTCAAAAGCCTTTGCAATATCTCTAGAGACCACATTGCATCCATGTCCCTTGGTTTGCGACATAGCTATAGTTTCATATATCACTGAAGTGGCCATCTGGGTTCCTCTTCCCCTGGTAAATCCATATTGGTTTTTGTTTGTTAATTCTTTGTCCTCAAGGAACCTTACAAGTCTGTTTTTGATAACCGACTCTATAATTTTCCCCGGGAGTTCCAGGAGGGTTATTGGTCTATAGTTCTTCACCTCCTTGGAATCTTTTCCTGGTTTGCTTATTAGCCTTATCACTCCTGTCTTGTACAGGTCAGGGTAGTATCCCATGCTTAGAGTCTCATTTGTCATGTCATTGAATATATCTAGCAGGACATCTGGGAGTTGTTGCATGATTTCTTTATTAATATTTGATTTTCCAGGGGCTTTTCTTTTCTTCCCTTTTTGGAGGATGTTTTTAATTTCCCTTAGTTCCACTGGTTTTGTCATAGGATCGTCAGGGTCTAGCCTGCTGGTATCTACTCTGGGATATGGTATGATGTCATCTCTTCTCCGCTGCAATGCCTCCTCTACTACTCTCTCCTGCTCTCTGTCATAGTTCCTATTCTCTTCTTCAGTTATTTGAAAGGTGTTACTCCAGAATTGCCTGAAGGCTGTTTCTTTCTCTTCATCTCCATGTAGTTTCTGTTGTTTTCTACTATGTACGGAGCACTCTCTCCTCCCTTCCCTAGTAAGCGGTTGATGCTATCCCAGAATTTGGCTGGCTGGCCATAAAGATCATTGGCTGTTTGGACGATCCCTTCCCAGTGTTTGTCATGCAGGATTTTTGACTCTTCAGTTATCTCATTCTGCAACTGTCTGGCAGCTTGAAGGGACTCATATGTCCATCCTGTTATTCTGGACATTGCTTCTATATTCTCAATTTGCCACTGTAGAAGCTTGAGGAGATCACTGTCAACAGGTGCTTTGAGAACCCTATAGCTTCTCATTGGGATGTGGTTCCTTGCTGCTCTTTCAATTGCCCTGAACCAGTTTTCCAGTCTGTTATCAATGTAAACTTTATCCTTTATCCCTTGGTGGTCGTTTAGGCTGGGGGCCTCTCTCTCCAGCTGGGCCTTGAAGTTTGGCCAGTCTGCCATTTCAGTACATATCCTTGGGATTGTTGGTATCACTATCCCCTTAGTGGCTAAAGTTAGGATTACTGGAAGATGGTCTGATGATGTCAGGGCTCCTTGCAGGAGAGAGTAATTCAGGTGTGCCTGCCTGTTTCCCAGCAATATGTCAGGTCTGCCTGCATGTGGGCCCAGAAAGGTAGCGAACCCAGGACCAAGATGCGTGGCTATCCCTCTGTTTATGAGGTCCTGCACTTGGATGCCATTCGCATTGTTGTTGCAGTATCCCATATGTCTGTGGGACGCATTCAGATCTCCAAATAGGTAGGCTGGCATTCTTTTTTGAAGGATCTTGCATATGTCCTCTCTAGGGAAAAGCATTCTCCTTGGGGGAAGATACGTTGTTCCTATGAGGACCGGCCCTCTCTTTGTCCTGATTTCTACTGCAAGTACGTCTTCATGATAATCATCCCACAGTCTGTGGTTCAGGTCGTTCTTGACTGCCACTGCAATCCCTGCATGCAGCTCATTATATGTGTTTCTTCTGTAGACCATATATCCATATATTTTCATTGATTCTTCTTCTTTAATTCCAGTAGCATTGAGCAGGAGTACGTCAGGATCAATGCGCCTGTAGTATTCCCTCAGCTCTCTGCTCCTGTTAAAGGTCCATTTCAATACATTGTGTTGGATGACCACTAGTTTCTCCATTAAGTTCTGTTGTTGTTGCTTCTCTGACTACTTGAAGTGATTAGTTCCTTAGATTGAAGTAACCTGAGTTGATGTCCTCGAATCTTTCGTGGCTAACTCTAGTGATTGGAATTTTTGTTCGGTCTATTATGCCTTTTTTTATATTATTTTCTATTTCTTCATCCGGTATGGCATTCGTATATGTATATTTTATTTCACCTGATCCAAAGATCATATCGACCATCTTTGCTTTGGAAGGTTTTTTCGGTAGTATCATTCCTTCACTTGAGTATAGATTCATGTTCAGTTTCACTGTCTTCTTTTTGGTCCTATTTCTGCTGATTCCATGTGCTTCAGTTGTTTGTTCTTGCTCAGAGTCATCTTCCCTGGCTACCTGGACCTTTGTTGGTCTTTTTTCTGGAGTTATTGATTGGGTTTCTCTCTGTCTTTTTTTGTTTTCACAGGCTTCTTCTTGTCTTGGTGCTTCCTCTTGTTCATTCTCAGAGAAAGTTATTATATCTTCTCCTCTATTTGGTCATTCGTTAATTGGTATGTCTTTTCTTTGGGTTCTTGGTTTGTCTGGTTCTGAAGAACTTGATTCTCCTTGTTCTGAGTCCCTTGGGTCTGTTGGTCCTGTCCTATCTTCCTTATGACTTGCTTGGCAAATATGACCTCCTTGGGAATTTTTACCTTCGGTAGCCCATTTGCTTCATGAATTTTGTCTAGAGTTCTCTGGAATGTACCAGGAACTGCAGCCTCATTCATATTGGCCAAGATGAGTGCAGTGTTTATTGTTATGTTCAGATTACTGTGGGGCATGCTTCACTGGTTGGTTGGATTTGGAGGCACCAGCACTCCTTGGCTGCTGGGGCTCTGACTGGTGGGTCTGTTCATAGATGCTGCTACAGCTGCATAAGTTGTAGGTTCCCTGTTTGACTTCCTTCTCTTCCTCTCTTCTCTCACCAATTTCTTATAAATCTTCTTCCTTACAGGGCATCGCATGACAAGTGATGGATGAAATTCTTTACAAGACACATTTTAGTCGCTCGTGGCAGTATATATAGGGGTGTAAGATCAGGTTGATTTTTCATTGGCTGCCTGGGGCCATTCTCCTCGGGCGAAGTCTCCTCTCGGGTGGTGATGGTTGTATGCTCTCTTGCATGCATGCGCTGGAGTGCACGTTAATGAGTGTATTGTTCGTAGGGTTGCTGCCCTCAGATGGACGTTCCTGATTGGTTCGCTCACCCAGGGTGCCAGTAGGTGCTGCCCTTCGCGCCGATGTCAGGAGGAGGAAGGTCTGCATTTTGCGAACTGATTTTATGCTGAGTTTTCTCAATTCTTCTAATAATTCGCTTTTCCTGCACATCAATTATTCAATAATTGTCCAAAGTTCATATTTTGATGGATGAAACAGTGTATTTCTTACAGATGAAATTCTTTATTCTGAAGCATTACAGCATACAACCATCACCACATGAGAGGAGACTTCGCCCGAAGAGAATGGCCCCAGGTAGCCAATGAAAAATCAACCTGATCTTACACCCCTATATATACTGCCACGAGCACCCTTTGTCTCCAGACTCATCCCACCGTCCAGAAGATGACCATCGAGCTGGTCGAAACATGTCGATGGAAGAAGTACTGAAAATACCAGACAGACGTCAGAAAAAGAAAAAAGAAGAAATACCACTGAAAATACCATCAGGAAATCTACAGGTTTACATCCCTGCTGTAATGCTTTAGAATAAAGAATTCCATCTGCAAGGAATACGCTGTTTCATCCATCAAAATATGAACATTGGACAATTATTTTGACTAATATTGATGTGCAGGAAAAGCGAATTATTAGAAGAATTTAGAAAACTCCGTATAAAATCAATTCGCAAAATGCAGCCATTTTATTCAACAAAACTTATTATTATTATTATTTTTAGAAAGATGAACCCTATTTGTATGGAACAAGTCCACAGGATCCATTAAATCGAAATTCAACTATTATTGTTATTATTATTATTATTATTATTATTATTATTATTATTATTATTATTATTATTATTATTATTATTATTATTATTATTATTATTATTTTGCAGGTTAACCCTATTCGTAAGGAACAAGCCCTCAAAAAAGGCCACTGACTTGAAATTCAAAGATTATTATTATTATTATTATTATTATTATTATTATTATTATTATTATTATTCAGGAGAACCCTATTCAAATGGAAAAAGCCCACAAAAGTGGCCACTGACTTGAAATTCAAAGATTATTATTATTATATTCAGGTGAACCCTATTCATATGGAACAAGCGCACAAAAAGGGCCACTGACTTATGGTGTTCATTTGCAAAAGCAGTCAAAATCAAAACTTGCAATAGACTCCTCTCTCAATGTCTATCAGAAGATTCGTAGGATGTTACCCATACGACGAATATTTGGGGGAGTCAAGGAAGGGCATGTTGCTGACTGGGCTCCTCGGGCAAGCTACTTTTGGGAGCTCTGTGAGAGCCTACAGAATTCTCAAAATATGGAGATAGCTTCTGGTGGGGTTCCTGCATTCTTAAAAGCATGTTTAGGCAATCATTGTGGAGTTGAGTCCTTTTAAAAGTAGGTTGTTCCTACATGATATACAAACCATCGGTCCTTTACATTAGGAATTACTTACAGTGGAGCTGGAAACGGCCGTTGAACTTTCAAACAAGGTGGTTAGGTAGTTAACTACCGTCTGGTAGGCGGGAGTCCTGCCTGCCCAGATGTAAACATTCCAATTTGCTTTTGGCCATCATGCTGTGCAGAAGTGTTCTTCCCTCTCTGCCCTGATTGTCATTGAGCTGTTTTTTCCCTGTGGGATCTCTCTTTCTTTGTTGTTTGCTTGTGTTATATGTGTGTTTGCGATAAAGACAATGAAAACCCACAAATCTGACAAACCTGTTCATAAGGCCACCTTCCCTCAGCTTGTGTGTCCTGGGGTTAGCAGCAAGAAGTGGGATAATTTCTGCTCATATGTTGATGTGGATCCTCACGCCCTCTGTACCTCCTGCAGGGGACGTGATTGCTCTCAAGATTCTACTTGTGCTGAGTGTTGCTCCTTATCAGCTAAGCAATGGGTGAAATTTGAAGGGAGGAAACAGTATCAGATGAAGGCTGTCAAGGCGTCGTCTGAGTTATACACCCTTGGTGGCCAACCCTTCTTCCTCGCTTCTCTCTCCTAACAATCTTCCCCTTCTGGCTGTCTCTCCTTCGGGAGAGAACTCTCCTTCATCTTCTTCACTCACTTCGTTGAGCGTGGAACGACAGGGGTGGCAAGGGCGGGCGATCAGGACGACCTCCTTTCGGGGGCCTTTCCTTGTTCCGGGGGAGAAATTTTTCCCTTGGAGCAAGAGGAGCATCCCACCATTAACCCAACCTCCTTTTCTCCTTCAGGTTTGGTAGTTGAGCATCTCCTTGGCAAGCAGGTTACAGATTTGAAAGCAGCTTGGCTCTCCTTGGGGCTTTCGGGCTCTCCAACCCAGCAGGGCCTTCTGTCTGTCCTGGTGAGTGCTCCGGTGGTGACCCACACTGTCCTGCTGCAACAACATCCACAGTAATGATGACAGCGTTTGCAAACATGCCAGTGACTGTCTCTACACATTTTCCAAATCAAGTGACTTCTGTCCCTGCATCCCAGCAAGCAGGGCCTCTGCATCCAGGTTTTGCTATTGCCCTGCCATCCCATGCTGTACCATCAATGATGGTCACCTCTTCTGTGCCCCATATGATGGTTCCTGCCCCTGCTGCTCCTGTGATCTCTGCTCTCTGGGCCACTGTTGCTGCTCCACCTACCCTGCTTGTCCCAGCCACTCTAGTTGCTGCTCCTGCTGTTACCAATGCTCCTGCAGCTCGGACCATCCCTGCCACCCCTGTTGCCCTGGCTGCCCCAGCTGCTCCTGTGATGTTTGCTTCTCCCTCTTGGATGGGGGACCTGACCACCATCCTAAAGAAAATGACAAAGAGGAGGTCAAGGAAGAGGTCCCATAAGATGTCATCGGTGTCACCTTCATCAATTTCGTCTTTGTCTTCATTGTCTGCTGCCTCCTCCCCTTCCTCTTCCAATGCTCATCAGTCGAAGAAGAGGAAGGTTGCCTCTCCCCCCGCAAAGAGGTCCTGCCATGGGGCTTCTAAGGAACTGCCTCCCTCCACAGGGGAAGCAGTGGTATCTCTGGTTGGCTCTTCCCAGCCTTGTGTTTTGGGAGCCGCAGGCGCACAGACTTTGGTTTTTGCTCCCGTCTCCAGTCCTAAGAAGTCATCTTCTAAGACTGGTGCTGTTTAGGGTGCCCAACAGAGTCGAATCACTCTGAGTGCTCAAGCCTTTAAGGAGTCTCGAGCATCTCAAACCAGTGCCAGAGAGGCCTCTCACCATTCCAGTTCAAGCACAGGGAGAGAGAAAGAGGTGAGACATGTAGGTGTCATGGTTCTTCCTGCTGGCACTACCACCAGTGCTCAGCCAGGTTCCCAACCTGGTGTCTCAGTCCCGAGGGTCTGAACACCTGCAGAGACAGAGAGGAGGTCCCCTGTCCAGTCTTCTTCTCGTGAGGTTTCTGCCTCAAAAAAGACTAAGGCACGTCAAGAGGACAGCCAGCCCCCGCCCAGCCCCCAATCACGTTCTCGCGATTGGGTCAGCCCAGCTGATTCAAGCACTTGGTTCAGCTCATGTGAACCTCTATGCTCTCCATGGGCCATCATCACCGCAGGTTGATGACCACGCGCAGCCCGCCCCTCCTGCTGGTTCTGTTGGCAGGACAGGTGGGAGTGCCCAATCCTCCTCACCTGTCCCCTCTACCTCCTGGGGTTTTACCGGGAGGTGCGAGACAGACAGGAGGAACTCTGGAGAGTCCTCTCCTCAGAGTTCAGCCATGAAGTCCTACGTTCCTGGATCGGTCCTTGGATCGACTCAGTTGTATGCATGAGTAGCTCAGGATGGATCTAAGGAGTCTGCCGAGGTTCTCCCTCCTGCCACATCCTGGAAGGACTTGAGAGGTCTTCTTTCCCAGGATGCGGACACACCCGAAATGCAGAGGACCTTTGCAGAGATCATTGCACTGATTCGTCAGCACAATTATCTCGGGGAAGGGGCAACGGCCTCTTCTGTGGATCGTTCTTCACACCTCGAAACCTTTTGGGGCCCTAAGAAGGAACCAAAGGTTTCGGTGGGGTACACACTTACCAAGCGGGTGCTCAACCAGGTGAATAATCTTGTCTCTGGGCAGGAGAATTCGCTTCAGTCAAACCGCTCAGACAAGCTCATTTCCCCTCTGCTTCTACAGAAGCAATTTTACACGCCCTCGGAGGGTTCCTTGCCAACCAAGCAGGTTGATCCGGGTTTGGTTCGCCTAGGCCCAGGTCCCTCACTGCAGCACCTTGTTTTGGAAGGGGTCTCCCTTTTGCAGCAAGAGGCAGTGAGCCTGGAGGTTACCACCTTGATGGCCCTCCAGACAGTCTCCTGGCTGGATCTGTGGTCGTTCACAGTATCCAAGGTGGCTGCCTCCTCAGGTGCTATTGTCCCTGGAGAGGACTCCACCTTCTGGAGACTGTGCCAGTCTGGAGGTAGAGCCATCACCTACCTTGCCCACCAGACGGCAAACCTGTGGGCAAACCTAGTGATGAAGAGTTGGGATGCTGTCCTGACTCGGATCATCAGGTCTGCTGGTCCCAAGTTGGCATATTCCCTAAGGAATGGACAGTTGCTGAATTCTGCCTTTCTCTCCCCTAGAGAGTTGGTAGATGCTGTGGTAGACAAGCACTGGGCTGAAGACAGCGGCCGCCCTGTCCATCAGGCAGTGGCTAAGACCTCTGGGTCTTCACATGCCACTGCAGCCCGACATTGGGGTCAGGCTAGCACTTCCTCGGCCCCTAAGAAGACCCAGGCTTTGAAGGGCGTCTGCAGTAACACCCAGCCTTCTTCTTCAGCTGGAAAGGGGGCAAAGTTGTGCCCCTTTCAGCCCACTTTCCAGTCTGGAAAAGGGGGCAAGGGGAAGAAGAAGGGGAAATGCTAGGGTCAGTGTTCCCCTCCAGCTGCTGCCATTGGTGGGGGGTTGCCTGTCAAGCTATTGGGCAACATGGCAGCGATATGGAGTGGAGACCTGGGTAGTGGATGTCCTTCAGGAGGGATATCTACTC
Source organism: Macrobrachium rosenbergii (assembly GCF_040412425.1). Classification (NCBI taxonomy): domain Eukaryota; kingdom Metazoa; phylum Arthropoda; class Malacostraca; order Decapoda; family Palaemonidae; genus Macrobrachium; species Macrobrachium rosenbergii. Next base: position 3,225,710 of record NC_089756.1, on the reverse strand, counting down.
CCCTTCAAGTCTTGGCCACCCCTCACCAACTCTCCAGTCCATCTCCTCAGCTACATTCCTGGTTCACTGAAGGATCTCGCACTCGGGCAAGACATGCAAGCCATGCTGAGCAAGGGCATTGTGGAAATCGTGTCAGATCAGTCTCCAGGGTTTTACATGTAGCCTTGTCTTTCTCATAGAGAAAGCCTCGGGGGATTGGAGACCGGTCATAGACCTCTCTCCCTTGAACCTATTTGTTCACCAGACTCGGTTCATGATGGAGATGGCGTGCTCCAATGCTCCCCTCCATTAGGGAAAACGACTTCATGCTTACGGTGGACTTGAAGGATGCGTATTTCCAAATACCCATCCATCTGTCCTCCCATCATTACCTTCGCTTTATTCTCGGGGAGACAGTGTTCCAGGGCAGGGCACTCTGTTTCGGATTCTCGAGTGTTCATCCTGGTTTCAGCTTGGTCCCATTCCCTCAGGATACGTCTGTTGAGGTATCTCTATGATTGGCTTGTCCTGGCAAGCTCCCTCTCACAGTTGCTTCAGGACAAGGATCGGCTCCTCGAGTTTTGCCATGATCTAGGGATTGTAGTAAATCTTGAGAAGTCCGATCTTAACCTCAAGCAGAGGATAAAGTACCTGGGCATGCTGATAGATACGGTAGCAGCAAGGGCCTTCACCTCAGACTCTCATGCCAGTAGGGTCAGGAAGGCAGCACAGCTGTTCTTGTCTCGAAAGGAGCAGCAATGGCAAGTCATCATCAGTCACCTGTCTCCTTTGGAGAAGTTGGTCCCTCATGGGCGACTTCACCTTCGTTCTATACAGTGGAGACTGAAGGAGTTCTGGTCCCAGTCACGAGACCCTCAATCCTTTCTCATTCCTCTCTCAGAGGAAGTGAGAGAGGATCTAGACTGGTGGCTGGATGACAGGAACCTCTTACTAGGAGTATGTCTGCATACTCCCCCTCCAGACATGCTTCTCTTCTAAGATACATCGACCAAGGGATGGGGTGCACACCTGGAGGAGTTGCTGGCTTCGAGAGTGTGGAACCAAGACAACGTGCACCTTTACATCAATATCCTGGAGCTCAAGGCAGCCTTCCTGGCCCTCCAAATGTTTCAGGATTGAGTGATGGGACACTGTGGTGTTGATGAGCGACAACACCACAGTGTGGCATATGTCAAAAAGCAGGGGGGTCTCTTATCCCTTCCGCTTCACCAGTTGTCGATGCAGGTGCATGAGTGGGCGGTGGCTCACTCGGTAGAGCTGTCAGCTAGATACATTCCAGGCAAGAGGAATGTAGTGGCAGACAAGCTCAGACGCCAGAATCATGTGATAGGGTCGGAATGGTCTCTACACTCGGACATCATGGAGACATTGTTTGATCTGTGGGGGCATCCAGTCATAGATCTGTTGGCCATCCAGCACAACAGAAAACTTCTGGTCTTCTGTTCCGTCATGCCTGACCCATGGGCCACTGCGAAGGATGCTTTTCAACACCAGTGGGACAACCTTGACATCTATGCCCTCCCTCCATTTTGTCGGATTCGCAGGGTGATCAGCCAAGTCTTAGTCAACCTGAATCTCAGGATGATTCTGGTGGCTCCCAAATGGCTGCAGGCCGTTTGGTATCCCAACCTACTAGCACAGCTCTCTGTGGCACCAAGAGAGGTTCCTCCCTGGCCCAACCTTCTGTGTCAGCCCCACGCAGAGCAGTAACACCAGGCAGTGCAGTCCCTGTGTCTTCGCGGCTGGTGGTTATCCAGCATCCCTTGCGAGTGAGAGGCTTTTTGTGCCACGCAGCAATGGAGATGGCTGGATACATCAGACAGTCCTCTGCAGCGGTATACCAGGGAAAGTGGGCTGTCTTCTGTGGTTGGTGTTGGAGCTACTGTTCAGTAGGTTGCGGACTTCCTCATCTTCCTTCACCGAGAGAAGCTTCTCTGCTTTTCAGCAATGAAAGGCTATAGGGCTGCACTTGGCCTAGTCTTGCGATTGAAAGATGTAAACATCTCCTCCTCTTTTGAGATTTTGCTACTGATGAGAAGCTTCGAAAGGTCTTACCCACCCAGCAACCTCAGGCCCTCTGCGTGTTATGCAACTCTTTTTGAGGAGCCTGACTCGTGCACCATAGGAGCCTTTATGAGAGTCATTAGATGAATCGGACCCTCAAGACTGTATTCCTGCTTGCCCTGTCATCGGTGAGGAGAGTAGGAGAACTGCATGGACTTTCCTTTGATGTTAAATACTCGAGGGGATTTCATCCCAGATTTTGTAGCGAAGACTTAGAGCCCTTCAGTCCTTAATGCTAGGTTCAAATTCTGCACAATCCCCTCCCTAGAGGACATTGTAGATAATGACCCAGAAGAGATGCTACTTTGTCCTGATAGAGTGCTGCGGCACTAACTGAAAAGGACTCGTCATCTCCAGCCTGAGTGTCAATGTCTCTTCATTAGCGCTGGCTTGTCCAAGAAAGAAGTGCCCAAGAATACGATTTCTTTCTGGCTTCATGAGACAATCAGGAGAGTGTACTCTGCTGCTGGCTAAGACAACACCAGTACCTTCCACCCGAGAGCTCACAAAGTCAGGGGTATTGGTCCATCCCTCGCATTCTGGAAGAACTTGTCGGTTCCTCAGGTACTGAAAGCGGGGGTTAGGTCTTGACAGACCACTTTCACCTCTTTCTACCTTCGGGACATTGCCCACAAGTCCTTGGGGACTTTTTCTTGAGACCTGTGGTGGCTGCTCAACAAGTTGCGTAGCTTACCCGGCTCCTCTAACAGGACAGGGTTGCATCTCGCCTATGATATTCAGTTGTGGATGTGAGAATGACTGTGGAGGTGATTGGCCTCTCTTTCTTCTCCTTCCTTCTCCTCCTGCCTTTCTTCCTTCGGGCAGAGAGTGGACTCAAGCCATTCTTCTTCTTCTTCTTCTTCTTCTTCTTCTTCTTCTTCTTCTTCTTCTTCTTCTTCTTCTTCTTCTTCTTCTTCAGGCAAAAACATTACAGTCTCAGCCTAAATTTATGGGACAGATAAAAAACAGTGGTTAGTTGTATTATATGAGATGCTTCTTAGCAAACATGGATCATTAATGGTGGTCCTATTGGCAGTCATCTCAAAGTTTATGGGATGGAAAAAAGGTTATGCTGTCAAAATGAAGTCATTATTGGAACCTCCTCTCTCTCTCTCTCTCTCTCTCTCTCTCTCTCTCTCCCTGGACATTAAGAGAAAGTGTAATCATGCAAAAAAAAAAGCGTCGCGTCTCGACGTATAATAACAATAATAATAATAGTACCTGTCCCTTGCTAGATATACACCGAGGTGCCCAAAATTTTGTATAAAATAAAAAAAAAATTCAAAAGCTAAATACACAATGTAAAAGAGATGCACATGCAAAAAATAAGGAGCTGCATTTGTTCCTCTTCTCTTTAGTCTTAGAACTCTATCCTTGCCTCAGTGTTCCTAAAATTTTGTAATACATAACCTCCAGTTTTATGAGAGGTCTTATGTCCTTGGGTCTGAGTTAAATTAGGAAAACTGCAAAAACATTTTCTTACGCCTACAAAGAATCTAAATAAAGCCACTTCATTTTCTTGAAATCTACAAAGAGTCTACATAAAACCATGTGACTTCATTCTGATGCTCTGGATGCGGGTTCGGATCCTGCCTCAGACGTCAGAATTACATGAGAAGGCATTGTGGTTATTACCATAACTTACATGTATGGTAAAAGATGATGAGTAGATTTATATATATATATATATATATATATATATATATATATATATATATATATATATATATATATGTGTGTGTTATCTGATAACTTTTATCCCCCCCAACCCCCATACAAGGGCAGGAGAACTTACCTAGGGAACAGTTGGCATCATTGGTAGCTCATGTTCGAAGGTTCTTCCAACAGCCGCCTCTCTCTCTCTCTCTCTCTCTCTCTCTCTCTCTCTCTCTCTCTCTCTCTCTCTCTCTCTCTCTCTCTACCTAACTGAAAAACTTCCTAACCTAAGTGTGTGTAACTCAAACCCCAGAATATAAAAAATAGACATTTATTATGTAAATCTACAAAGGACAGGTAAATGAAAAAATCATGCATGTTAGGTAATTAATCCCAATTAAGCTATTCCAAAGCAAAATAAGACTGTTGCAAGAAACCATATGTGGGAGCTAACTCACACCTTCCACAAAGCAAACCCAAAATCCACTACATAAGTTTGTTTGTGATCTGTCAAAAAACACATAGTCACTTCGGCCCCAGTTTCATTCTCACAAGGGGCTACATGCCACATTAAGGTTCTACCTCACTTGAGTCATGGTTCCATTGAAACATTCTGCAGTGGACAAAGCAATGCCCATTAGAACACAGTTCAAACATATAATGTGCACAATAAAAGATATCAGATAAAGGCAAGTATTAATCACTGCAAATCAACCAGTTCTGAAATGCAAAGTCACAAAGATTAGTAATTTTCCTAAGTTTTCTACACACTTTCACCAAATGGGAATTCCAATTCCCAGCTTGCCCTAAACTTGTACAACAGCTATGGCTTCACACAACCCAATAAAATGCTTTTCACAAGAGCACATTGCACCAGGCGTTTTTCACAATGTACTCATGAACATACACTTCACTGGGCACACCTAGAAATCTGGCTCAAGCCCACCAAACTTCTAGAAGCTTTCGAAGTAGAGCACCGATGAACAGAACTTTCCACCCATCCACGTGACTCTACTATGTATTTAGACCACAAGTGACCATACTCAAATTGCTCAATTAACAAACCCTCAAGACACAACTGCCACCTGTGAGATTTGTTAAACATTGCAAAAAATCGTATGTACATGAAAAATGTTGAATAACAGACATCCAGGTCACATTCTTCTCACCTGCAAAACCGATAAACATCGCAAGAGCCCGTATTGTCTTAAATATCTCCATACTCCCATTTCATAGGGCTCAGTCCACCTACCCTCCAGGTCGCCCTCAACCTGAAGTACACTTATTCAGTCACTATAGTGCGGTTCCATGATTCACTGTCATTTGTGCCTGTGGCAAGTGCTTCTCCTTGAAGCAGCAAAGCTACCCATGCTTTAAGATAATGGCCACAACCATGATTACCATAATTGCCATTAACGCACCAAGAACGCATGGCAAGATGAACTTACTGCTGCTAATTCACTCCACATAGTCTATGTCCTCCATCCAGTTCAACAGTGGCAATGTTGTAACATCCGGTAAGACTGGTAATTCCACAGCCTCATGGTAATTATGGACATGTTGCATAAAGATCCTCTCTGACGAGCTGTAGATGCATCTACTCATCGCCTAGAAATGAGCAGAGATTATCCTGCACGCTCCATCAAACAGCTGAGACCCCTTCAAACTGCATCTGTCACAGTACATCGCCGAAGTAGTTTCCAGTGGCATCACTGTATAGCTACTGGGGGCCAGTCTAAACCCTCATTATGTAACAGTCATGTTGGGTGTCAACTCAAACTCACAACCCTCTAAAATAATATCCCTCAAGACAAATCCCTTTCTGTCACAAATATATCTGTTATGAACTAATGCACAACTATCCCTCTAATCAATGGCTACTGACTGGGACTTATCTCCTATTATATACATAACCTCTAGTTCCTGTAACTTCACTAAACTATTAGTAAATGTACTAGGAAAAAGTTAGATGAAATAACTATGAAATGGGTCCTTCGTGCTGGTAGGTATCTCCAATATTAACCCTCTGTCTGATAAACACATTTTGATTATCCCATAGCACCTATATAAATCTCTACCAGTAATAATAATATTGGACCCCCATTTATAAGCTCCATTCATTGAAACTGATTCTAACACCCCCAAAGGTAAGATATCTTTAGAAATACGCCCTTCCGATGCCACTATTACTGCTTTCACTTGAGATCTGATCTCTGCCAACAATGATTCGGTTTCTTTTTCAATATTTTAAATCCTAGCATGTAGTGTAACGAAAGCAGCTGTCACATCTAGGTCACCCTGAACCTCCCAAACCATAACTTGTAACACAATGAACGTCTTCCTCAAATCATCAAAACGCTCACATAGCTCTGTTACTCACCGTTAACTTTTCCAAAACTCTCCCCTAATTGGCTACTTCAGCTTCAGACATCTCAACCTTCATCAGGCTCGTAATTGTTACCCCACCAATTGCTGTTACAGCCAATGCCGTCACCTCTACAACTAAAGGAACCGCCCTTTTAAGTCTCCCAGTTCTACCACACGAAAGTTTCGTACCTTTCGGTTTCATGTCCGGAAACCACATAATTGTCTCTTTAATAGTGTCCAGATTTCTGTTAACTGTAACTCTAACTTCTGAAAACAAACTTGTTAACCCTTAATGGACAGGAATCCTCATATGAGTATTAATATTACGCCCAATTTGGTTTGGATGAATTTAGTGGGAAAAATGTTCATAGCATTTCAGTTGGCCATAAGTGACTTATGGAAACTTATTACCTCGGCACGGGAGAGATGTCTTGAACTCAGAGGGGAACAATACTGCCTCTTTGCCACTCCAGGACGTCTTTTTATCTATTTGCTCATAAATATACCCGGGGATTGCTGTTGGTTTTAGTTCTTATCTTTTATGATAGTACGTCAGCTATAACTGTAATTTTGCAAAGAAAAGTGCAAAGAAATAGAAAAAACATGTATACTTCACATAAAGTTACTGCATCTCCCTATCTCAGTAAATCTCATAAACATTCTACAACAAATATACTCAGAACTTGTTACTGGTTTTAGTTCTTATCTGTTATGATATTGTGTGAGCTGTAATTATAGTTTTACAAAATAAAATAAAATAAAATATCAGAAAAAACATGCATGACTAGGAAAAATTAACATATTTTTACGAGTCTCTTGTAAGAGGGGTCCCACCCAGAGTTGTAAATATTCACTTCCGACTACCTGTGGAAGGTAGGGAAAAAATTTTGGAATTTTTTCTTACACCATGTGCATTTGCATATCTTCTTTCCATTGATGTGTTTTTCTTAAATTGGCCAACATTAAAGTTTGCCCAGTCTGGGTGTGTGCTTGATATATATTTAGCCCGTCCCTTACCTTAAGGGTTAACGGATCCAACATGTCACGTTCCAGTCTCGCCTCTTCTAATGTCCTCACTAGCGTTTCAACACTTTTCTGAGAACATTCCAACTCTGTCCTCACCAAAGCAAGATCCTCAAATTCCACGCTCATGACAATCCTATCATCGTCAAGCCAAACATCATGATCCTCTTCAATTATGGCCCCTACAAAAACGGAACAAAACAAATTTTGAAAAACTCCACGGTCAACACACCCCACATTTCAAAACTCGTTCTCTTCAGAAAACCCAATTAAACATTAAGCTGTTCTTTTAATCTTCGAAATGTGCGTTAACTTCATTAGCGCCGCGTCTTCATTCAGAACTATGAATCCATTTCCCTTTTTCTCCTCTAAAACCTGAAATTGCCCTTCAAATTTTGGACCTAGCTTATAATTTAAGTCATTTCTGACATTAATCTTCAAAAATACCTTTTCCCCAGTTGCAACTCTTACGCCATCCGATTTTGCATTACTTCTCGCGACCATCTCTCGCGTCTTTTACTCCAAATTATTACTAAGACGTGCATGTCTCTATTTAGCTGTAGCAATTAATGATTTAACTGTATCATCACAACATGAAGGTATAGACAACAAATCAAATGCAGCCCAAATAATGCCTCAACAGGCGAGACATCAATCGAATCACTAACCATTGTATTTATGCTATGTCTAACCACATCTACTGTATATATCTATCCCAGTTCTTATCATTACCACCTACTGTAACTCTCAGAGCTTTGAGCACTTTCCTATTTCCTATTAGCTCACTCACACAACCCATTAGCTTCTGGCCTATACGGAAGAATATTTACTTTCTGTATCCCCTTAACTTCTGCAAGACACGCTAGCGTTCTGTTCACAAATTCTCTCCCATCATCAGTGATAAGTATCTCCGGGACCCCATATCTACAAATATACCCACGTCAAAATGTCACCCCAACCTCATCCGCCGTCTTATTCTTTAACGGAAAAATCTCCACAAGCCTCGTTAACTCATCTATAATTACCAACATATGCTTGTATCCAAACCCTGATTTATAAAAGCTCATCAGAATATTCATATGAACCCTTTCAAATGGCCTACTAAGGATAGAAAAAGACCCCAGTGTATACGATGTAACCCTCACTGGTTTGCACGAATAACACACAGAACGTCCCTTCACAAAATTCTCCGCTGAAGGAAACATGTTCTTCTGGAAAACCTTATTGTGTACTCTCCGGTACGCCTTCTCAATCCCCAAATGTAGACTGCCAAACTTACAATATCCGAAACCACTGGAATTAACTCTTTTGGCACCACAATCTGTGTCGTGTCATCCTTATCCTCACAACTCAACTTATATTTAATTCTCCTCACCATCAAATTATCCTCTAAATCCAGACCTGAATAATGTAATCTATAACCTTTTCTCACTAACTCTCCTCTAAGGAATGCCTTGGCATCTGCATAAAACTCATCTTCATCTTGTTTCTTCACCACACTAATATCCCAGTCCACGAACTCGCCAGTTGCATTACACACATGCTCACCCTCCATATCCACAAAATTCCTACTAAGAGAATCTGCCACCACCTTATGTTTACCCTCAATGTACTTAAGCTTAGCATCAAAATCTCTAATTGTCAAAACCCACCTAGCCCTCTTAGGAGACAGATCAGGCTTGTTAAAAAGATCCAACAACGGCTTATGATCCGTGAGAACTTCCACCTTATTTACCATTAGTAACATCTTAAAATGAACCAAACTAGACACCACTGCAAAAGTTTCCTTATCCACCATTGCCATTAACCATTCATTACTCCCTCGTGTTCTGGCCTTACTGCTATAAAAAGCTATTGGATGCAATTTACTCTCAAATTTCTGCATTCAGCAAGCACCTACCCCCTCTTGACTGGCATCAGTCACTAATGTGAAAGGTAAAGCAAAATCAGGGAATTTTAAAACTGGAGGACTCATCAAAGCCTCCTTGACTTTCTGAAAGGCTGCCTGCTGAGCTTCGCCCCATGAAAACTGTACATCATCCCTCAGTACATCCATCAAAGGTTCTGACAACATAGAAAAACCTTTCACGAATCTATGGAAAAACCCCGCCATTCCCATGATTGAGCAGACGTTTTTCTTCCTCTTTGGTGTATGAAAATTAGCAATTACTTTGACCTTCTCGTTATTCACTCGAACACCTTCTTTCAAAACGAAGTCCTTAACATATAATCTGTCTCTTCAAAAAATCACACTTGGCTAGTTAAACCTTTAGACCTGCCATTCTAAGCCTCCTAAGGATTTCCCTAAGCACTTCTAAATGTTTCTCTTTGGAATCCTTAGCAATCAAAATGTCATCCATATAAACAAACACATTTTCCCCAATATCCTATGCAAGGCAGTATTCACTAACCTCGTAGATGTAATAGGACTACCTGACAAACCAAAAGGTATCCGTGTAAATTTACAATGTCTTTTGGTATTGAAAAAGCTGTTAGCTTTCTACTCGCCTCACTCAGTGGTTCTTGCAAAAACCCTTGCATGAGATCAGTTGATGAGTAAATATTCCTACTTCCAATCACCACAAACAAATCTGGCAAACACGCCACTGGTACCTATCTGGAATGGTCTTCTCAATCAATTTCCTAAAATCCACACATACACGGTAAAACCATCCTTCTTAGATACCGCCAACAATGGGAAATTAACAGGTGACGAGCTAGGCCTAATTATACCTTCCTCCTCCCACTTGTTAACCTCTTGCTCAACCTGCTCCCTAATCTTGAAAGGTATCCTATACAACAGGACATAAATAGGCTTTGTTCCCCTTTCCAAATACACCTGTTGCTCCAGCACATCAGTCAACCCCAATTTATCTCCCTTCGAAGCAATAACATCTCCATATTCAGCTCACACCTCACCCAACCCCTCTATGTATTCTTTTTAGTCTGCCTCGCCCAAACCACTCCTAAAAATCTCCCTTCTAACCTCCATTTCAGCCTCCAAAAACACATTTTGCTCCCCTATTAATGAAACTGATTCAGTGTCCTCTCTCCATTCCTCCAGATCTACAGTATAGGTATTCCTCTGATATCTCCTAACTGAATTGTTACAGTTCAACAATCCCACCCATGTAACTCCATCATTTAACACCATATTTGTGGAAACTACTCACCACTCCTTTTAGTTTCTCACTACCTTCCACCACACATACCTATTTATTCACCTTTAAATGACTCACCTTAACTTTCACCAGACCAACCATACCTGGTTCTAAAACACCTTTATATATCCTCTTGCCCTCACCATTAGGATCACTATCTCCCTGTGATCGATTATCTCCCATAATTTCCTCCTTATTTCCACTTACAAATATATCCCCCTCCATTTCCTCAGCACCCACATACGGATAATACCTCCAGTTTCCCCAACAGTTATGTATCTGCAGCACATAACCTTGCCACATACGTCCATGTAGGCAATGGAACGAAGGGTGATGAATTAAAATCATAGATTCTTAATATTCCCATATATTCAAGACAGACAGACAATAACGTGGAAGCAGAAGGAAGTCTCACGCTTGTCACTTCAGTGGCCAATTAACTGGAACTGCTTATGCATCGCACTTGGCAGGAAAGAATAATAGTAATGCTATCACATATAACTGCGATGTTGCCACAATGCATAATCAGCTAGTGGTTTTACAATAATATACAGTAATGGTTAAAGCATTGATGCAGGATAAATGATAAACTAACATAAGCGTTGATGCAGGATGAATGTTAAAGTAAACATAATTCTCCTGTAAGATCATAATAAAGTAAATATACATGCAATGGTACTGATATTTGATATCTATACACTTCCCTCCCCCTTTACGCTTGTAGCACTGTCTCAACCGTACATTGACTCCTTCCAGCAAATCAGGATGAATGACGAGGGGCACTGAGGGGAGGTTAGATGATGGCTCTCTTTCCTGGCCAGAGCAAGGGGACACAGGGACTTGGGGAGAGGTGTCATCACTCATGTTAGGCACTGGGCATAAATTTCTACGGTTTTGGAACCATATGCGACCACTAGGAAGGCGCACTTCGTACTATCTTGACCTACCGCCCCATCATGATGCCAACCGTATCCCATCGTAGCATCATGGCGTCTTGTATCCTGACTCACTGGCCGATGGCAAGCTTGGTTAGAGGGCAGGCATGTGAGTTGTAAAGGCTCATGACCTGATCGGTGTGGGTAGCAGTATGATGGTTGTAATCCTCTGTCTTAGTTTGCCACTCATCTGTGAATGACTCGGGGTGGGCTGGAACACAGGTGCAGAGAGGGTGGCCATAGAGAATCTGCACAGGGGAGTGTCCAGCAGGGTTCGGGGTGTTACGAAGTTCCAGTAGTCCTTTGTCAAAGTCCTCAAAATCTATGTTCCCGGATGGGGCAGTCTTGATGATCAGGTGTTTGGCAGCTTTTACTGCAGCTTCCGTGTGTCCATTGGGCTGAAGGTAATGTGGAGAAGTGATGGTGTGATGAACACCCCAGTGGTTGGCGAATTGCTTCAATTCTTAGCTGGAAAATGTGGGTCCTCCATCGGTCCGCAAGCGGAGTGGGGCACCAACCTCACTGGAGAAGACAGAACACTCTTGTGCCTTTGGCTGCAGTTGTGTCACGTCCACAGGGGACAACCACAGGACAGCTTGAAAGTCTATCAACGATAACAAGGAAGGATTTCCCTGCTACATGGAAGAAATCAGCTGATACCCTTTCGAAGGGCCAGGGTGGGTGGTCATCACACATGTAAGGTTCTTGTTACTGACTGGGAAGAAGCTGTTGGCAAGCATCACAACTTTCTACAGTATTCTTTATATCAGCGTCGATGCCTGGCCAAAACACTGTCTGTCTTGCACGATGTCAAGTAGCTTCAATCCCTCAGTGGCTGTCATGGAGGCGAGCCAAGGTGCATCTACAAAGGGCTGCAGGGATGACGATCCCGGGCCTGTATAACGCTAACTCTCCATCCGCGTAAAGGCTATCCTGCAGCTTCCAATACAGAAGGGCAGAGGCATGGAGGTTCTAGCAGTTGATGGGAAAGCTGTTGGGGATGAAGTGGAAGAGATGATTGTAGTCTTGATCCTGAGATGCAACGGTGCAGATTTCTTGTAGAGTCCTATCTTCTTCGATGATGGGTCCTGTTGCCTGGTCGTCAGTGGAAGCAGTAGTGCTGGCGACGATGCTCCTGACATGTACAGTCGAGGCGGTGCAGTCTTCCTCATCTTTAGGTGTGGGGCAGCTGGTTGGGGAGCGAGACAGGGCGTCTCATATGCAGAGCTGTTTCCCCACACGCCAGATGCAGTGAAGATGTAGGGGGCCACTTTCACCTTGAGGTGTTGTAGGTGTGGATTCTCAATGGCGTCCAAAGTGCAGTGGTTGAAAATCGATATTAAGAAGCAATGGTCAGTCATCAAGGTGAAATGCTGAAGCCCAGACAAATATAGGTGGCACTTAGCCATAGCCCAAGTGACTGCAAGCAGCTCCAGCTCTATGGTGACGTAGCGAGTTTCCATGTCACTCAGAAAATGAGAGTCACACTGGATGAGATGCACCTGACCGTGGCCATTGTCTTGAAGTAGGGCATAACCGAGGCCGTACAAGCATGAGGTGTCTGTTTGCAGAACCACAGGCGGAGCTGGGTTGAAGGGTGCCAGGACAGGTGGTGAAGTCAGAGCTGCCTTGACCTTCTTAAATGCTTGCTCATGGTCGGGAGTCCAAATGAATGAGCTTTTGGGGCTCATGAGTGGGCGTGGGATATGCTGCTGCTGCAATGTCTGGAATGAAGTGAGCGAGTTGATTGACGAGACCCATAAATGACCTGAGGTCTGTAACGTTGGACGGTGTAGGGAAGTCACACATAGTGGATACCTTGTCGGGGTCTGCTGTAATGCCGTCGGATGATAGGACAAAACCCCAGAAGTTAACTTTAGGGGCCACTATGGTGAATTTCTCCTTGTTGACGGTGATGCCATATTGACTGCACCTGGTGTACATTTTGTAGGTGAGAGGGGAGATTGTTGGACAGGAGGATGTCATCTACAACTTTCACACAGTTGGGTATACCCTGTAGGGACATATACCCATGGAGGCAGTACGCAACACCTGTCACCCAAAATCTCATTGGGCCGTGGTAATGCTGAAATCTTCTGTATGGAGTTATAAATGTGGTCAGGTGGTGGTCCTCTTCTGCCAACTCCATCTGCCAGTAGTCATGCAGGGAGTCTGCTGTGGTGAAGCACTTCACAGAAGGAGAGATGTTGTGGATGGCATTGTGGAGCATGGGCAATGGGTGTGTAGCATGGGCAACCTGAGAATTTAGGTGGGTGTGATCCTCAGTGATGCAGACACCTTTGTCTTTGGGTACCAGGACCGTGGGATGGCACCATTCAGAGGGTTCATCACCTGCTGGTGAGATGATTCCTTGTTGCACTAAAGATCAAGTTCTTCTTTCACTTGATCCCTAAGGGCGAGCGGGATGGGCCCTGGTGTGTGTATAGCGAATGGCACAGCACCGGGTTTCAGGTGGATCCACACTGGAGGACCTGTCATTTTCTTCAGTGGCTGAGTCTGTAGATCCTTCTTGGATATGAGGACATCACTGAAATGGCGGAGAAAATAGTCCTTAGCAACTGCGGGTGACGTCATGGCAGAGGCAGGAAACTGGGCACATCTGTTGACATGTGTCACCTTGAGAATGGGCTTCGGGAAGCCTGGTGACACTATGGCAAGGGCTCTGCAATGTCCATGGGAGAGGAGGGTGGTCTGTATATCCTCGTGAACATGTATGGTTGTGAAGCATGGCTTGTTGCCGAGGTGAAGTGTTGCCTGGAAGCATCCGAAAGCTGGTGTCATGGGGGATCCATCTGCTGTCAAGACATCCGTCATGGGTGGAGGCAAAAGTCTTGTCCAGGGTATGCAGAGTGCATCCAAGTGTGTGGTGCCAATCACTGTGATGTCTGCTCCTGTATCGGGGATTAACTGGAGATGCGATGAGATATCACCAAATGACAGGAAGACATTGACTGGTGTGGGAGACTCATTATCTGAGTTGGCACCTACGAGACAACAGCTGGTGTTTGACTTAGTAGGTGTTGAGGGGTGATTTCCACTTGGGCTTAAAGGTGATGCTGCATGCCTGGTCCGATTTGTCTTGGTAGACCTGCACATCTTCTCGAAATGTCTGTTTCTGGCAAATATTGCACTGAGCTTCCTCAGCAGGGCATTTCTGAGATCTGGGCCAATAACCCTTGCATCCGCAGTTATTGCAGGTGGCGCCCTTGGCTGAGCGTTGTCCAGAGTCGTGCCTGTGAGAGTAGTATTGACAAGGGTCACTGTTAAGAGACTGGTGAGAACACTGGTCAGGAGATCGATGAGAAATCCTCTTCTGTAGGCACTGGTTCCTCTTGTATGAAGATACTGCGTTGACCTGGCTAGGGAAAAATGCAATGGCTGATGCAGTCGCGCATGGAGATTCGTAGGAGCAGCAGCATGTCACAAACTCTGTGAGGGTGGATGAGGGTTGGAAGGGATAAGGCATTGTATTAACTCTTCATCCCTCATGCCCATCAAAATTACCATCTGCAATTGCCATTCAGCACAGGAAGGGGGTTGCCAGTGCATAAATCAGTTCATCAGCGAGATCCTTGAGATGTGCGTAGTAGTCTGCAAACAATTCTCCCACAGCCGGTTTGCAGGACAACAATTCTCTATGTCGTAAAGCTTTATTTATAAGGCTGCGAATGTGCTTCTGCAGCATATCCAACACCTCAGTGGTCTGGTTAAACTAAGGTATACTTACTCTGTAAGGGAGAGTGATGCATCGGGAGGGATACCCAGTGTATGTGTAAGCAGACGCTGGACGTCCAGGGAGATGAAAGTCCTCAGGTGGATCAGCTGGGAGATTTGATGCATCTATCAAGTCCAACTAAGGCTGTATAGTCCTCAAAACAGAGTCTCCATTGGCAAAACACTTGATATTTTGCATTTCGTTGCAGGAGAGGTGGGGGATGGACCATAGGCTTGCTAGAAACCTTAGGTGTATGCACTGCAATGCCAGGGGTTGGGGAACAGGTGTGACAGGTTGCTGGGGTTGCGATGGATGCCACAAGCTGTCCTGATAGCAATGTGAAAAGAGCCACGAATCACTGGTTGTCTTCTTGTCGTGATTGCTCCATCTGTCAACTGAAGGTCAATTCCTCTTGTCTCTGTCGATATTGCTCCTGCAAGCTGAAAGTTTGAAGAAAATGTATGAGATGCAACATGTCATTATTGCGGCCTCCTGGCCTACTGGGAGTCAGGGGAGGAGAGAGGGTGAGGCTGGTACCGTCATCAGCTGTGGGGGGATGCATTGATCCATCATCTCCCATCAGACTCTCTGTGATTGCTCCATCTGTCGTCTGAAGGTCAGTTCCTCTTGTCTCTGTCGATATTGCTCTTGCAAGCTGAAAGTTTGAAGAAAATGTATGAGGTGCAATATGTCATTATCGCGGCCTCCTGGCCTACTGGGAGTCAGGGGAGGAGAAAGGGTGAGGCTGGTACCATCATCAGCTGTGGGGGGATGCATTGATCCGTCATCTCCCATCAGACCCTCTGTCTGATCCTCTGCCTGATTCACTGTCTGATCCTCTGTCTGATCAGTCAACTCAATTAGCTGTTCCTCTTGCTAAGCCATGTTGAGCTGGGTATCATAAGAGAGCTTGGAATCTGTAGAATGCCAGTTAAATGTCCAATTTGCTGTATGCAAACGAAGGAATGCACCAGGAGTATTTGAAACTTAAAATCTAAGTTACAGTGAGCTTATCAAATAAAGTAGGCAGGTGAGCGAGTGTAGGTGGCTGGGTGGAGAGTGAGTGGTGAGGAGGAGGGTGGGCTGAGTGGAGAGCTGTGGGGGTAGCGCTGGGCACCTGTAACCCTTAATGCCTTAGGGGAGAAGGATGCATGGTGGGGCCGCAAAAATCGCACCAGAATTCAAATATCCCGCCCAGATACTGACAAGGACGAATTCTCACAACACCACACTAACACTAACTCTTTACTGCACAAACACTGTATCACTCCTGGAGACACTGTAATGCACTGGCGACACTGTCGTTAATATCCTGGGTCACTGTAAAAGATCCAGTGTGCGAGATGAGAAGTAAACACTCAATGGCGGCCGCCTTCTTAGATTTCAAAACCTTGGGCCCGGCTGAAGTCTCTGTCAAGGGAGATACTCACTGCGCCATGTATCTGCAGCATGCAACCCTGCCACATACGTCCATGTAGGCAATGGAACAAAGGGTAATGAGTTAAAATCGTAGATTATTAGTATTCCCATATATTCAAGACAGACAGACAATAACGTGAGAGTGGAAGGAAGTCTCACACTTGTCACTTCAGCTGCCACTTAATTGGAACTGCTTATGCATCGCACTTGGTGGGACAGAATAATAGTGATGCTGTCACATGTAATTGTGATGTTACCACAATGCATAATCATCTAGCTGTTTTATAATATGTATACAGTAATGATTAAAGCATTGATGCAGGATAAATGATAAACTAAACATAAGCACTGATGCAGTATGAATGTTAAAGTAAACATAATTCTCCTGTAGGATAATAATAAAGTAAATATACATGCAATGGTAATAATATTTAATATCTATACACGTTATACCTCCTTTACTTGGGTATATAGAAATACCAATCCTAGCACATACTGGATGCCCAATAAAACCTTATTACCCAGGTTAACACCTCTCACCACCAAAACTGGTTCCCTTATTAACTGGTTCCCTAGCAAAAAACAGATATCCACCTCTCCTACAACATCCAGTTTATGAGCCTGGACATCACACACTTTCTCCTCTGAATGCCTCACCGATACTGGGAAAACATCGATTGATAAGAATCATAGTCAACTAAACTGACTGATGCACCCATGTCTACAAAAATCAAAATACTAGACCCAGTTATGGCTCCCTTCACCACAGACTTCAGTTCCCCTATATCTCCCAAAAGCCTATATGATACGAACAGTTTATCCTTTCCCCTTTGGCTGTTCTGCCCTACAAAAATTCTGTCTATTTCTAGACTTCCCTGGATATCCCTCCTGAGGAGCTTTCCTATAGCTTCTACCAAAATTCTGAGTTACTGGCCTAACTTTACTTCTGAGTGACGGACAAAACTCCCAAGAATATGCAGAACTCCTACACCCATCACAGTATTTTACTAGGCAAAACTTCTTCGTGTGACCCAACCTATTACAATTAATACAACAAAACTGTGGTGTTGGATCCATAAAGTTAAACCCCCAAGTCATCCTCCCAAGAAAAAAAAAAGAAGAAAAATCTCTGCAGGAAAAATCCCCATCTGTTATCACCCTTGCTTATTGTCTCCAAGCAAATACAGCTGATGTAAGGCACTGCCTGTTGTGTCCAAGCTGATTCACTAACTAAGCAATCCCTTCATTACATCCTATACACTGCACAATCTAAGAATAACTCGATAAGGGAAAAAAACCTTGAATAAAGTCAGCCCATATAAATAACCTACTTCACCCCCATAATAATTCCATAAGAGATAAACAAAAGACAGAAGAGAGAGATAGCAGAATTTTTTTAAATGCACCAAAATGAAAACTCAGAAGAGAAAAACTCACTTTTTTTCCCTCCACTCACTCCCCAGCATCGTCACAACCACTCCAGTAATTACGACATTATAACTGTACCTCAATTAAAAACCACAAAAGCTTACCCCCATGTCTTAAATCACAGTAAACACTCCACACTTAACAACAATTGCTTCCCCAAAGCACTTATTGACAAAGACTGATGAACCCAGTTGACTCACGCATTTGCTTCTGTGACAAATGCAAAGCTGAGGCATTTCTCTTAATATCCCCGAGTTACTAACTGCGCCATATTAAACCTGTATCTCAATGACTGTCACCATTTATCCCTATTCGTAAACCTATCTCTAAAATCTACATCATTCATACTTCCTCTTTGGTGTGGATTCGAATCAAGCTGCCATCACTCTGTTATCAGGGTTATCTGATAACTTTTATCCCCCAACCCCCATACAAGGGCAGGAGAACTTAACTAGGGAACAGTTGGCGTCATTGGTAGCTCATGAGCAAAGGTTCCTCCAACAGCTGCCTCTCTCTCTCTCTCTCTCTCTCTCTCTCTCTCTCTCTCTCTCTCTCTCTCTCTCTCTCTATACCTTACTGAAAAACCTCCTAACCTAAGTGTGTGAATCAAACTTCAGAATACAAAAAATAGACATTTATTATGTAAATCTGACAAAGAACAGGTAAATGAAAAAATCGTGCATGTTAGGTAATTAATCCCAATTGCACTATATTTCAAAGCAAAATAAGACTGTTGCAAGAAATCATGATGTGTGGGAACTAACTCACGCTTCCCACAAAGCAAACCCTAAATCCACTACATAAGTTTGTCTGTGATCTGTCAAAAAACACATAGTCACTTTGGGCCCAGTTTCATTCCCACAAGGGGCTATATGCCATATTAAGGTTGTACCTCACTTAAGTCATGGCTCCATTGAAACATTCTGCAGTGGACAAAGCAATGCCCATTAGAACACATTTCAAACATATAATGTTCACAACAAAAGATATCAGATAAAGGCAAGCATTAATCACTGCAAATCAATCAGTTCTGAAATGCAGTCATAAAGATTAGTAATTTTCCTAAGCTTTCTACTCACTTTCACCAAATGGGAATTCCAATTCCCAGTGTGTCCTAAACACATCTAACAGCCATGGCTTCACACAACATTGCAAAAGATCGTATGTACACAAAAAATGTTGAATAACAGAAGTTCAGGTCACATTCTTCTCACTTGCAAAACCAATAAACATCGCAAGAGCCCGTATTATCTCAAATATCGCCACACTCCATTTTATATATATATATATATATATATATATACAGTATATATGGAAAGTTAAGCCACACCCTGAAAAAAAATGCATTTTTAGGATTAGTCATTGAAAAAGTATGATTTGGAGCACTTATCCCCTCACTAATACTTGGTTGTGTTGCCCTGGTGCATGATGACTTCTCTAAGTCGCTTGGGAACACTGTCTGCAAGATTTTGGAGGGTCTCTGGCTCCAATGACTCCCAAACCTCCCTGATGGCTACTTCGAGCTTTGGGAGAGAAGAGGTATCCCGGGTTGGGAGTTGCCTCTTAATGATGCTCCAAAATTTCTCAATGGGATTTAAATCAGGCGAGGACCCTGGCCAGTCACTAAAAAAGGCCATATCACAGTCTTTTAACCAATTGACCACTAGTTTAGCAGTGTGGCACGGTGCTCCATCCTGCATGAAAAAACTGGTGCCACTGTTTTCAAAAGATTCCTCTAAGTGATCCCCCAAAAGCTGGAAGTAGTTAAATCTTTTCATATACTCATTCTTGGGGAGGAACACTAACTTCCCAACACCACCATACCCAAAAGAAGCCTATACCATGAGGGTAGGTGGGTGCTTTACTGTCTTGGAGGTGTACTGGGGGGGTGTGGATTGGAGCCATACGGATGGTATACCCTCTTAGCACCACTACCTGTCACACTGAACGTAGCTTCATCTGTCCACAACACCTCTCGCCACTTAGTAGGCTCCCAGACCAAGTACTTTTTTGCAAAAGCAACCCTTCGTTGCTTTTGCTGAGCAGTCAGGAGCGGCTTCTTCCTGGCCTTGTAGGACCGCAGCAAGAGGTCGTCGTGGATACGTTCTTGCACCATCCTTAAGGCCACATTTCCCAGCAAGTGAGCGTTCTTATCCTTGATCTCAGGTGCTGTGAGAGAAGGATTCTTCTTTAGCTGACGATGTATAAGCCTTAAGGTAGCAGGTTTGATCTTGTGGGGCCTCCCAGACCAGGGTTTTGGGGTAGGAAGGGTGTTGGCGTCTCTCTCCTCGTACCAATGGATCCATTGATACACAGTACGCTTCGATAACCCCTTCTGCACACAAATTTCATGAACAGGGATGCCTGATCTGTGAAGGTCAATGATTGAGAATATCTCCTCTCTTCTGGCAACCTTCCTGGACATCGGAGAAAGACAATACAGCACAAAATGCGGAAAAAACCATGAGGAACAGAGCGTGAAATAATGGAGGAAACAAAAAACAAATCAGTCACCAGCCACAGATGGCAGATGACAAATGGTTTTTTATTGCCAACCCATAGATTATCTCACATGTGGTAGCTTAACTTTTAGCTGCCTTCCATTCGGTTTATGGGGTACTGTCAAAAAGCGCAAAAATTATAGCCACTCACTAAAAAATGGCTTAATTTTCTGCATGTACTATATATATATATATATATATATATATATATATATTTCTAGATTGGCTTCTCCCAATCTAGATTAAGGCAAAGTGTTCGGGAGGCGTCTTTGCTTTAACTTGAAATCTATCTTTTGTAAGAATGATTCTTATTCTTTCATTGGGACAGTTGCATTGGCTGCTTTTGAGAAATCAATGGCACGGGACTTTAATTGCACCAAGTCTGCACTGGACTTGTGGAAACTTATATGGAGAGAGTTTCAAGTCTAAGTTCTGGTTATCATGACATGTACTTCACCGATTTCACTCCACACACACCGACTGCTCTTGTTGAGACTCTCAGTCTCTTAAGTCTCACTTTTCACTTCACTTCACTAACTGACTCCTCTCCTTCTCTCTCCTTATATTGGTGTTCGTGTCTGGTGTCAACCGTGACGTCATGGTTCGAGATATGTATGGTAGGGTTTTATTCACACCCCCATCTCAACGGTTTCATTTTCACTTCCATAGTCTATTTCACTAATTTTCGTTATTCACGGTCTCTTTATTCATCGTTCACTTCTTGCATTTTCAGAGCAACTGTTATGGTGTTTTTTTGCATATCCATACAGACAGGTGTCAACGAGGCGTCAACATCTGCTTACCTGACCTCTTGACCTCTCCTAATGGCTTTGCTGGCAAGAGAATATCAATTGTGATGATCAGTAACAGAAACCTCTCATTTTTAGTCCATTAGCACAACGGTCTCTCCCATGAGTCACCTACTACAAGTTCACATGTTTTCAGTGCCTTTTTTCATACATCTGTAGTGATAACTAGGAATTCTGAATATTCTAAGTGTTAATTAGCACAGCGAAAGAGAAAGAGAGAGTGAGAAACCTTCCATTGTTAGACATTGATAGTTAGAGAGAGGGAGAGAGAGAGAGAGATTAAAAGAAACAAAGAGAGAGAGAGAGAGAGAGAGAGAGAGAGAGAGAGAGAGAGAGAGAGAGAGGGAGAGAGAGAGAGGATAACAAAACATCTGTGTTTTGGCTATATTGTGATGACAAGGTACACTTAGTCGACCTGGAAATCATAAAGGGATTTGTAAACTAGCACTAGAAAAGCAAAACCTGTGTTGTGATTACAAAAGCCAAACTCGGGTACATGTTATGAATGTATCGTGGTGACGAAGTCATTATGACTGCACTTTATCGATCTGGAAATCACAAGGAATTCATAACAAAAAGCATGGTGGCCTTAATTGGATAAACAGCCGCCAGAATCCATAACTTCCGGTGATGTGCAAGCACCTCCTTTGAAGGCAGTGCGATTTCCAAAAATCCACCCAAAAAGGGACGTCTTTAGATTAGCCTGAACCAATTAGGCATCTACAAAGACGGGACAGAAAACAAGATCCCTGCCTACGAGGGGCTGGACATGAACTTCCAGAAATCCTTATCAAGTCCAGTTCTGAGTGGGAGTAGCAGAGAAGGTAGCAGAGAAGTAGAGAGCAGAGAGAAGATAGGGGGTGAGGTTGTAAGCCTCACCAATTGTGGGTTGATATAAGAAGAAAAGCTCACATTTGACACTCACTGTAATCTTGCACTGTAATTCATTTTGTAAACCTACTGTAACTCTATTATTGTGTTAATGAAGTAAAGAAAACTACACTGCGTCTTCTTCAAGCCTCCTGGGACTAAAACATGCAACTACATAACAAAGCCAGAACAATAAGCATCTATAAAGAAAAGTAATTTTCTTAACTTGGCAACGAATAGCAGACATAAACAGAAAGAAAGTATAATAAAGACGTTACATAAATGGTGCCAGCTGAAGGAGATCCAAAAAAAGACAGTGCGAAAGACGCATACCAGAATTTCATAACAAGCAAGCATCCCTCTATAAATGTTAACGGCCGAAACAGAACGACAAATCATAACAAGTGGTGAAGTGAATCATAACGATGGCGAACGACAACGCAAGCATTCAGTAAAACCCACAACTTTTAAAAACAACGAGTGAACGAGTGAACGTTTAAACCAACAAGTGAACGTCTATAGTGAAAGCAGTGAACGGCTACAGCAATCAATACCCTGAACATCTACAGCGAAGGCAGTGAACGTCTACAGCAGACCGTACCCTGAACGTCTACAAGCGAACGAGGTGTCTGCAGCGACCGGTATCCTGAGCGTCTACAAGCAAACACAAAAACGCATTTGTGTTGGTCGTGAAAGTGATAAAAAGGCAGCAGTTGAACAGAACCATAACAGATTAAGACTGGAAGACAGCAGCAGAAAATATGTAAGTTGGAAAATTGATTCTCTCAAAAATTCTCTCTCTCAGTGAATGTATTTTTAAATAATCTCTCTCAAAAGGTATAAGACTTTTATGATTATCTTTCTCAAAGGTATATAACATTTATAGTTCTCTCTCAAAATTTTTTTATTCTTGTTGATTTTTTTTTGAGGTTTGATAGATATGAAATTTTAATAACATGACATGATTTTTATGATGTATCACTGAATGCTGTTGTGTATAGGGTATAGATTTTCGTACGATTTTAGAATACCATTGTAATGCAGGGTTCATTCGACGGATTGAGGAATGCAATTATAAACAGACCTTACCATTTACGACAAACAACAGATAGACAAAGTCGAATTCCAGTGCCAAGTTCACGAATATCATTAACTCAAGGAAGTACTAACACAAGTAGCAATAACAATAACACTAATCCTATTAACACATTTCAATTTAGAACAATGGCGCAAGCAGCAATCATTACACAAGCTACACAATTCTGTGGAAGAGTAGAAAATTCCAATCCTGACAAAAATAGGTTAGAATCATACTCTGTGAATCAGTGGTTAGTGGACGCAGACAGTCGTATTTCTACAAATAGAATAACAGATGAAAGAGCAAAGATTAATGAAGCCTTGCTTTTGGTTAGTTCAGAAAGGGGTGATGCACACAGAACTTTGAATTCAGTTAGATTCAGCAACATAACTACAAATGCTAAATTCAGAAGACTCTGTTTATCAATCTGGGAACCAGTGAGTCAAAGTGATGTCTTATATAATATTAATAAATTCCTTAACCAACATTATGACGGGGAATCAATAGCAAATCTTCACACCAATATCGAGAAGCAACACATAAAGTGATAAAAGACTTAAAGAAAACAAACATCACCATAGGAGATAAGGATGCTTTTAGTGATGGAGAAACTGATTTAGTCAGTTTGAGATTTGTGTTAAATTACTTGTCATTTGGAACAATGTACAATGCACTTGGAGAAAAAGAAAAGAAAACGTTCAAGAAAGTTAATATTGACCCTAAAAGTGATAGCCTTACAGCTTTAATAGCAATGAGACAAGAAATACAGAAGAAAGAAATAGATATTTCTAAGGAATTTGTAGGGGAACAGAAACACTAAATAAAAGGAAAGGCAGAAGTACCAATGGGTCATATAAAAGAAATAATATGTACAATGATAATTCCAGACAAGGAGATGAAAGAGAAAAAGGGGAACCGGTTACAATGGAAAAAGAAGGTTCATCCGCATATTCCTATTTACATAGCAAAGAAGTAATATTTTCCATGAAAGAGGAAGGAATAAATAGAAGGGATCTGCCTATAGTAAAAATTCAAATAAATAGAAAGACCTGTACAGTACTCATTGATTCAGGTAGTACTGTAAATATAATGGATAAAATAACTTTAACTAGATATTTAGGATTTGTAGAAACTCAGATTCAGAGTCAAAGTAGAATAATAAAAGGAGTAGTAGGGAAACAAATTAAAAGTCTAGGGAATGTGAACTTAGAAATAAAGATCTTGTCACATAAACTTATTGAAAGTTTTCTAGTTTTAGAAGACAGATTTTTTTCCCACACAAGTATTGTTCTCATTTAAGTTAATGAAGAGATGTGGAATGATGTTAGATTGTAGTGAAGGAAAGATTAGCCTGGAACAGGGTAACCAGAAGAGCGTATGTTTTACGTTTGACGAAGAAAAGTTTCACCCAAATCTGATAAATTTGTCTGAGACGGTTTCGACAAGCATGATGAACATACAGGAAAGGCAGTTAAGTAACCAGAACAAACAAGATAAAGTGGAAACAAATAGAAAAGAGGAATTCCCACAATCACAGAATACAGAATTGTTGAGACGTACACATCTCAACAATACACCTATAGATGATATATACTCCAATATCAATAATTACTCAGATATGAATAATGGTGATCACCAAAACACTGAATCTAACGAAAATCAAGGCGCCTATACTTATGATTGCAGCAATGTATTGATAAGTTGTGAAAGTGAAGGGAAAATATTAAATGAAGTATTGCTCTTAGATATACTAGATAAATCAGATATAAATAGTATAATAGAAGTAACAGAAGAAACCACTGGAGATGCAGAACTTTGCTATTTTTCAAACACAAAAGAAGAAGAAATATATTGTGTTAGCACAGCTGATGATAATAAAGTACAATTTGCACTCAACAGAGCGGTAACACTGTATCCAAAATGTTTAACAAAAATATATTTGAGATCAAAAGAGGATGTAAAGGATGATTATATTCTATTATTGAATAAAGAATTGCCAGATTTTGTCAGAATGGATAATTCACGTGTCCACATGAACAGTAATAGTTGCGAAGTTTATGTCCAAAACTATTCAGATAACAGACTAAACACTATACGCTGGCATTGTCTTTTGCGTAGGAGTCCCTATTAACAATCCTTTACTAACAATAGAAGAAAAAGCATTTTTCTCTATAACTGGCCAAAACTCTCAAATAAATTCAGAAGTAAACAAAACAGATTTTCCAGAAAATAGACACAAGTTAATTCAGGTGTTAGAGAAATACAGAAATGTAATAGCTATAGAAGGAGATAAACTTGGAAGAACAAAAGTTCTACAACATAGAATTTTGTTAGATGATGGAGCCAGGCCATTTTTTACTCCTAATTACAGATTACCAATAAGCCCGAGACCTATAGTTGACAAGTTGATAAAGGAAATGAAAGAAGATGGAGTAGTGGTTCCTTCTAAATCTCCATATAATTCCCCATTATTACTTGTTCCAAAGAGAGATGGTAGTTGGAGACTTGTAACAGATTACAGGAAGTTAAATTCCAACACAGTTCCAGATAGAATGCCGATGCCGGTAATCCAGAATATGTTAGCTCAATTAGGAGGGGCCAAAATATTTTCATCCTTAGATTTGCTTAGCGGATACTTGCAAATACCTCTAGAGGAAGAATCGAAACCATTCACAGCTTTCAGCACACGTAAAGAACATCAATTTCTGATGAAATCCTTAGAATACTTGGGTCATGTAATTAGTGAAGATGGACTGCGCATGCAGTCAGGTAAAATAAAGGCAATAACTGATTACCCAGCTCCCACTAATTTGAAAGCATTAAGAAGGGCCCTAGGTTATTATAGAACTTTTATAAAGGGTTTTGCCACTATAGCCAAACCTTTGACAGAATTTACCAAAAAGGATAGAAATTATGAAAGGAAGGATGAACAAGAAACAGCCTTTCAAACACTAAAGAGCAAAATGATCAGAAACCCTGTTTTAGTCTACCCGGATTTTTCCAACGATTTTTATTTAGCTTGTGATGCCTCAAGTACAGGAATAGGGGCTGTATTGTTACAAAGGCCAAAACTAGAATGAGGGCAGTATATTATGCTAGTAGAGTTTTAAATCCAGCAAAAAGAAACTATAGTACCACAGAAAGAGTGTGTTTAGCTTTATATTGGGGTTTAAAGAAATTTAGACATACTTTTAGGTCATAAGGTTAATGATCAAAAACCCATTTGTGACTTATTTAAAAAGAGAGCCTTTACCAACAACATGAGGTTCAATAGATGCTTCATTAGTGTATTAGAATTTGCCCCAGAATTCAGGTATATTCCAGGGAGATTTAACACCTAGGCAGATGCATTATCCAAATCTCAGGAAGAAACGGGAAAATGCATTACCACTAATACCTTTTGTTTTAGTTGTCAAGTAGTAGATTTTGATCTGGAAAGAGTGAAAACACAAGAAAAATGCAGAAATCAGACATAGTAGGACATTTAATGACAGGAATCTTTAAAACCTGATTTTCAATTGATAAATGGATTGTTGTATAAAAAGCCAACAGAGAAGAATGGTTGTTCTCGTCTATACATCCCAAAAACACTAATCAGAGAAGTTTTAGAACTAACACGCTCATATAAGTTACCAGGATATCCCGGAATTAAAAAGACAAGCAGAATCATAACCAGTAATTATTTTTGGCCACATTGTAGTGATGATGCCAAAAACTTTGTACAAAACTATATAGTTTGTAATCAACATAAGGGTAACGTAAATCTTAAAGTTCCACTTGAAAAATATCCATCGGAATTAAATCCATTTCAAGTAGTCACTATGGACTTTTTAGGTCTATTTCCAACCAATGTTAGGGGAAATAGACAAAAATTAGTCTTCTTAGACTATTTAAGTAGATATGTAGAAATCGTACCAGTAAGAAACAGATGCAGCTCCATTAGCAGAAGCTCTTAAATCTAGAATTATCATATGACATTCATGCCCTCAAGTTCTTCTTTCATACAGTGCTGCTGAGTTTACTAGTGATCTTTTAAAGAAAATATGTGATTTTATGAAATAAATAAGTGTCAAATAACACCTTATAAACCAAGTTCTAATGGAGCAGTAGAACGAAGGACATCCTGAAAACTTTAGTGATCCCACGGACAGAAGATTGGGACTTAGCAATAGAAGACGTACAGTTCACATTAAATAATACTGTAAGTGAGACAATAGGAGAATCCTCACATTATTTGCTATATAGTTATCAGAAAAGAATGTTTAACACATTATTAGACGATGCAACACCACCCAGACATACTTATAACTATGATGACTATGTTGCATGGAAGACCAGACGTACTTACGAGACAATCATGAAAAAAAAGGAAAAATTAAAAGATCATAACACTCATGCAGAATATTATAATAAAGGTACCATTAAACCAGACATTGAAGTAGGTACTCAGATTTATGTACAAAATCATGTTCTAGAAGGGCCAAATGTAAAGGTATCTTCCAAGTTCACTGGAGCATATAGAGTTGTAGAAGTGTTAAAATTAAATAAATAGAGCAATCAATGAAAGTGCTCTAAAAGAAAAAGTTCACTGGAATCAAAAATAGTAAAAACAGATCCATGGTCCTCTGAAGTTGTAGATAACCTAAGGCATGAAAATGGTACAGATAATGTTGTAAACAAAAGATAATCTGTGTTATGAACCACTTTTGGTTCAACAAGTTCTATCATCAATTACAGAGAGATGGACTGGAAAGACTGGCAGAAGCCGAGACAACGACGGGGAAAGGGGAACAACAAGACGAGCAAAAATACCCTTAATACTAATTTATTAACATTACGTTACGTAATATACACATTTACAAGTGAGTCAAGTCTGGCGTAAATCAATAAATAAATATACAAGAGGAACAAAAATAACCTTAATACTAATTTATTAACATTACGTTACGTAATATACACATTTACAAGTGAGTCAAGTCTGGCGTAAATCAATAAATAAATATACAAGAGGAACAAAAATAACCTTAATACTAATTTATTAACATTACGTTACGTAATATACACATTTACAAGTGAGTCAAGTCTGGCGTAAATCAATAAATAAATATACAAGAGGAACAAAAATAACCTTAATACTAATTTATTAACATTACGTTACGTAATATACACATTTACAAGTGAGTCTAGTCTGGCGTAAATCAATAAATAAATATACAAGAGGAACAAAATAACCTTAATACTAATTTATTATTAACATTACGTTACGTAATATACACATTTACAAGTGAGTCAAGTCTGGCGTAAATCAATAAATAAATATACAAGAACAAAAATAACCTTAATACTAATTTATTAACATTACGTTACGTAATATACACATTTACAAGTGAGTCAAGTCTGGCGTAAATCAATAAATAAATATACAAGAGGAACAAAAATAACCTTAATACTAATTTATTAACATTACGTTACGTAATATACACATTTACAAGTGAGTCAAGTCTGGCGTAAATCAATAAATAAATATACAAGAGGAACAAAAATAACCTTAATACTAATTTATTAACATTACGTTACGTAATATACACATTTACAAGTGAGTCAAGTCTGGCGTAAATCAATAAATAAATATACAAGAGGAACAAAAAATAACCTTAATACTAATTTATTAACATTACGTTACGTAATATACACATTTACAAGTGAGTCAAGTCTGGCGTAAATCAATAAATAAATATACAAGAGGAACAAAAATAACCTTAATACTAATTTCATTAACATTACGTTACGTAATATACACATTTACAAGTGAGTCAAGTCTGGCGTAAATCAATAAATAAATATACAAGAGGAACAAAAATAACCTTAATACTAATTTATTAACATTACGTTACGTAATATACACATTTACAAGTGAGTCAAGTCTGGCGTAAATCAATAAATAAATATACAAGAGGAACAAAAATAACCTTAATACTAATTTATTAACATTACGTTACGTAATATACACATTTACAAGTGAGTCAAGTCTGGCGTAAATCAATAAATAAATATACAAGAGGAACAAAAATAACCTTAATACTAATTTATTAACATTACGTTATGTAATATACACATTTACAAGTGAGTCAAGTCTGGCGTAAATCAATAAATAAATATACAAGAGGAACAAAAATAACCTTAATACTAATTTATTAACATTACGTTACGTAATATACACATTTACAAGTGAGTCAAGTCTGGCGTAAATCAATAAATAAATATACAAGAGGAACAAAAATAACCTTAATACTAATTTATTAACATTACGTTACGTAATATACACATTTACAAGTGAGTCAAGTCTGGCGTAAATCAATAAATAAATATACAAGAGGAACAAAAATAACCTTAATACTAATTTATTAACATTACGTTACGTAATATACACATTTACAAGTGAGTCAAGTCTGGCGTAAATCAATAAATAAATATACAAGAGGAGCAAAAATAACCTTAATACTAATTTATTAACATTACGTTACGTAATATACACATTTACAAGTGAGTCAAGTCTGGCGTAAATCAATAAATAAATATACAAGAGGAACAAAAATAACCTTAATACTAATTTATTAACATTACGTTACGTAATATACACATTTACAAGTGAGTCAAGTCTGGCGTAAATCAATAAATAAATATGCAAGAGGAACAAAAATAACCTTAATACTAATTTATTAACATTACGTTACGTAATATACACATTTACAAGTGAGTCAAGTCTGGCGTAAATCAATAAATAAATATACAAGAGGAACAAAAATACCCTTAATACTAATTTATTAACATTACGTTACGTAATATACACATTTACAAGTGAGTCAAGTCTGGCGTAAATCAATAAATAAATATACAAGAGGAACAAAAATAACCTTAATACTAATTTATTAACATTACGTTACGTAATATACACATTTACAAGTGAGTCAAGTCTGGCGTAAATCAATAAATAAATATACAAGAGGAGCAAAAATAGCCTTAATACTAATTTATTAACATTCGTTACGTAATATACACATTTACAAGTGAGTCAAGTCTGGCGTAAATCAATAAATAAATATACAAGAGGAACAAAAATAACCTTAATACTAATTTATTAACATTCGTTTTACGTAATATACACATTTACAAGTGAGTCAAGTCTGGCGTAAATCAATAAATAAATATACAAGAGGAACAAAATAACCTTAATACTAATTTATTAACATTACATTACGTAATATACACATTTACAAGTGAGTCAAGTCTGGCGTAAATCAATAAATAAATATACAAGAGGAACAAAAATAACCTTAATACTAATTTATTAACATTACGTTACGTAATATAAACATTTACAAGTGAGTCAAGTCTGGCGTAAATCAATAAATAAATATACAAGAGGAACAAAAATAACCTTAATACTAATTTATTAACATTACGTTACGTAATATACACATTTACAAGTGAGTCAAGTCTGGCATAAATCAATAAATAAATATACAAGAGGAACAAAAATAACATTAATACTAATTTATTAACATTCGTTACGTAATATACACATTTACAAGTGAGTCAAGTCTGGCGTAAATCAATAAATAAATATACAAGAGGAACAAAAATAACCTTAATACTAATTTATTAACATTACATTACGTAATATACACATTTACAAGTGAGTCAAGTCTGGCGTAAATCAATAAATAAATATACAAGAGGAACAAAAATAACATTAATACTAATTTATTAACACATTTACAAGTGAGTCAAGTCTACGTAAATCAATAAATACATTTACAAGTGAACAAAAAGTCAAGTAATGGCGTAAATCAATAAATAAATATACAAGAGGAACA
The DNA here is from genome assembly GCF_040412425.1 of Macrobrachium rosenbergii. Lineage (NCBI taxonomy): Eukaryota > Metazoa > Arthropoda > Malacostraca > Decapoda > Palaemonidae > Macrobrachium > Macrobrachium rosenbergii. Next base: position 3,194,786 of record NC_089756.1, on the reverse strand, counting down.
AAAATAACCTTAATACTAATTTATTAACATTACGTTACGTTATACACATTTACAAGTGAGTCAAGTCTGGCGTAAATCAATAAATAAATATACAAGAGGAACAAAAATAACCTTAATACTAATTTATTAACATTACGTTACGTAATATACACATTTACAAGTGAGTCAAGTCTGGCGTAAATCAATAATAAATATACAAGAGGAACAAAAATAACCTTAATACTAATTTATTAACATTACGTTACGTAATATACACATTTACAAGTGAGTCAAGTCTGGCATAAATCAATAAATAAATATACAAGAGGAGCAAAAATAACCTTAATACTAATTTATTAACATTACGTTACGTAATATACACATTTACAAGTGAGTCAAGTCTGGCGTAAATCAATAAATAAATATACAAGAGGAACAAAATAACCTTAATACTAATTTATTAACATTACGTTACGTAATATACACATTTACAAGTGAGTCAAGTCTGGCGTAAATCAATAAATAAATATACAAGAGGAACAAAAATAACCTTAATACTAATTTATTAACATTACGTTACGTAATATACACATTTACAAGTGAGTCAAGTCTGGCGTAAATCAATAAATAAATATACAAGAGGAGCAAAAATAACCTTAATACTAATTTATTAACATTACGTTACGTAATATACACATTTACAAGTGAGTCAAGTCTGGCGTAAATCAATAAATAAATATACAAGAGGAACAAAAATAACCTTAATACTAATTTATTAACATTACGTTACGTAATATACACATTTACAAGTGAGTCAAGTCTGGCGTAAATCAATAAATAAATATACAAGAGGAGCAAAAATAACCTTAATACTAATTTATTAACATTACGTTACGTAATATACACATTTACAAGTGAGTCAAGTCTGGCGTAAATCAATAAATAAATATACAAGAGGAACAAAAATAACCTTAATACTAATTTATTAACATTACGTTACGTAATATACATATTTACAAGTGAGTCAAGTCTGGCGTAAATCAATAAATAAATATACAAGAGGAGCAAAAATAACCTTAATACTAATTTATTAACATTACGTTACGTAATATACATATTTACAAGTGAGTCAAGTCTGGCGTAAATCAATAAATAAATATACAAGAGGAACAAAAATAACCTTACTAATTTATTAACTAATTTATATAACATTTACGTTCAAGTCTGGCGTAAATACAAATTTACAAGTGAAATCAAGTCTAATTTATTAACGTTAAATCAATAAATCAATAAATAAATATACAGGAGGAGCAAAAATAACCTTAATACTAATTTATTAACATTTCGTTACGTAATATACATATTTACAAGTGAGTCAAGTCTGGCGTAAATCAATAAATAAATATACAAGAGGAGCAAAAATAACCTTAATACTAATTTATTAACATTATGTTACGTAATATACACATTTACAAGTGAGTCAAGTCTGGCGTTAATCAATAAATAAATATACAAGAGGAACAAAAATAACCTTAATACTAATTTATTAACATTACGTTACTAATTTAACATACACATTTACAAGTGAGTCAAGTCTGGCGTAAATCAATAAATAAATATACAAGAGGAACAAAAATAACTTTAATACTAATTTATTAACATTACGTTATGTAATATACATATTTACAAGTGAGTCAAGTCTGGCGTAAATCAATAAATAAATATACAAGAGGAGCAAAAATAACAATAAATAAATATACAAGAGGAACTTAATAATACTAATTTATTAACATTACGTTACGTAATATACATATTTACAAGTGAGTCAAGTCTGGCGTAAATCAATAAATAAATATACAAAGAGGAAAAAAAATAACTAATTTATTAACATTACGTTACGTAATATACATATTTACTGAGTAGTCTGGCGTAAATCAATACAAGAGGAACAAAAAATTTAATTTATTAACATTACGTTACGTAATATACATATTTACAAGTGAGTCAAGTCTGGCGTAAATCAATAAATAAATATACAAGAGGAGCAAAAATAACCTTAATACTAATTTATTAACTAATTTATTATTTACATTGAGTCAAGTCTGGCGTAAATCAATAAATAAATATACAAGAGGAGCAAAAATAACCTTAATACTAATTTTTAACAAGTGATTTCAAGTCAAGTGCGTAAATCAATAAATAAATATACAAGAGGAGCAAAAATAACCTTAATACTAATTTATTAACATTACGTTACGTAATATACATATTTACAAGTGAGTCAAGTCTGGTGTAAATCAATAAATAAATATACAAGAGGAGCAAAAATAACCTTAATACTAATTTATTAACATTACGTTACGTAATATACATATTTACAAGTGAGTCAAGTCTGGCATAAATCAATAAATAAATATACAAGAGGAGCAAAAATAACCTTAATACTAATTTAATACTAATTTATTAACATTTACAAGTGAGTCAAGTCTGGCGTAAATCAATAAATAAATATACAAGAGGAGCAAAAATAACCTTAATACTAATTTATTAACATTACGTTATAATATACACATTTACAAGTGAGTCAAGTCTGGCGTAAAATCAATAAATATTTACAAAATGAGTCAAGTCTGGCGTAAATCAATAAATAAATATACAAGAGGAGCAAAAATAACCTTAATACTAATTTATTAACATTACGTTACGTAATATACATATTTACAAGTGAGTCAAGTCTGGCGTAAATCAATAAATAAATATACAAGAGGAGCAAAAAAAAATACTAATTTAATACATATTTACAAGTGAGTCAAGTCTGGCGTAAATCAATAAATAAATATACAAGAGAGCAAAAATAACCTTAAATACTAATTTATATCGTTACGTTAATATACATATTTACAAGTGAGTCAAGTCTGGCATAAATCAATAAATAAATATACAAGAGGAGCAAAAATAACCTTAATACTAATTTATTAACATTAAGTTACGTAATATACATTTACAAGTGAGTCAAGTCTGGCGTAAATCAATAAATAAATATGCAACATCAAACAACCAAAGAGCCTGTCAAAAAAAACAAAGATGCGGCAAAATTTGTTAAAAATTAAACATCACCATCAAAACATAAAAAATCAAAGCAAACACTCACGCTACTTCAAGAAAACACAAACATTCCAGACAATGATTACAATTAGAATCTATTAACATAAATAATGGTATAACCAAAAAACCAAATAACTGAAAAATCATTAAAGCTGCACAAATAACAATAAACCAAATTGTCATAAATACCAATTCACTCAATACATAAACATCTGTAATGATAATTAACAAGCCTCCTACAGATAATACATAAACATCTACCCAGAGATGTCAAGACCACTTAACAAGGGTCACAGAGGATGACCATCAAAGGTCGTCGAGGATGACCACCAAACAACTGCCGTGAAGTCGTCAAAACCGCCCCATGGCGGCAAACAGGAACATCTCCATGAAACACAGACGTTCACGCAGAGTCGATGCGACAGCCAAATTGCTCTCCCAGAGGAATGCCTCCTCTCCACAGATGACTAGGGTTAGCCATCAACTCATCCTCGAAGTCGAACTCCACATCCTCGAAACTGTAGAGGCCAACAGGTAACAACTACCTGTCCATGCTGCTATGCTGTCTGGACCCTGACTCGATGATTACCCAGACTCGACTATCGCTACAAAAGCGAAGACAACAGACGTAAACTCTGTACAAAAAAATAAGCACCACCGGGAAAAGGAGTGCACCCTCAACAAGGGAACAATCGTTCCACAGACAAAACAGGCACTAAGCCTCACATCTGCGAAACAGAGTTAAATACATATATAAATGTATATAAAATATATGGTAAAATTATCATAAATGTAATGTATGTAGAGAAATATATATAGATATATATAAAGAAAATCTGATAAAAGTCTATTCTTACAGATGCAAAAATGCGTCTCACCATTGTAATAGTCCTGTTTGGACTCACTTCGTAAGAAATGGAAGTAAGAAAGGGATCATTGTTGAAAAGACATGGGAATGCCAAGATGATCAAAGGCTTGGGCATAATAAAAATAGACATATTATCAGTGTTAAGTAATGAGAAAAAGGTTAAAAGACATTCAAAAGAATATTGGGACAATTCTGCAGAAGGGGGATAACAACAGTGTTACTTACTTGCTAGAAAACTTAAATGCAGAAATAGAAGTGGCTACACAAACAAGATCAAAGAGATCCGTCCTACCCTTCATTGGAACTGCTTTAAACACATTATTTGGGGCTGCCACTGAATCGAATGTAGAACACGAAAAAGAAAGAATTGATCAGCTAGAAAAGTGAGCCGCAACAAGAGGAACAGTGATGAATAAAGTGTTTCATAAACAAGGTAAATGAAGATGTGACAGCAGAAATGAATAAGTTAGAGAATATACAGTTCTTAAATACATTTGCTCTAGAAAGTGCAGGAACACACAAACACATTAAGTGCCATTTTGCTTGCTTATAAAGGTATCTTGAGCCCAACACTAATTACTCCTAAAGAACTTGAAGATATAATTAAATTTTGTATCATAGAAAAGCAATTACAACCACTCGTAGATGATGTATTTATGTATTACAATTTAATAAGTGTCAAAGTACTTTATGATAAAATTATTTTGGTTGTACCTTTCAATACTAGGATCACAAACACATTAATCACACTGTATCCATTTCCCATGTTGGTAAATAACCAATCAATCATTCAAAAGGGAACAATCAAGCATTTTACATTAGAAGAACATGCTTTTTTTGTTGTCATTCTTTACAGACCAACAATTTCAAGAGTGTATTCTGCTAAGAGACCAGGAATATATATGTAATTTTGATAACTTGTATAAGAGCACTAATGCATATCCATGTATTCAAGAAATTGTGTTAAACCAAAACCAAGAGAAAGATGTATGTACAACAAATTATGAAAAAGGATTTGAAGCCTTCATAATTGATCGGGAAATTTTTGTATTTTCCGTAGATATAGTTGTAGCTAAAGTTAAATGTCACAACATTACTACAGAGGTAAAGTTTAAAAATGTTGAATCTTTTATAACATCATGTCAGTTAGTAATAGCAAACCAATTGCATTATGAACCTCACCTTTTCACAACATATAACTTCAACAAACATGTGCCATATAAGAATTACTCACACAAAATTGATGAATTTAAGTTGTCTCAGTTACAATTAAAGAAACTTGACAATTTGAACTATGGTGATGAATATTTCTACTATAAAGAAACTGTCTCCCCAGTTTTATCATTATTCAATCTAATGCTAATAATGGTACTTGTTATTGTGTTCATAATTGTAATAAGGAATCTGGTGATCAGAAAAATACAAGAGATTTTGACAGAATTAAGAGGAAACAATAATTGATAATTGATGTTAACATCATGTATATATTAACACTTGTTTGACATGCAAATGAGGTACTGTACATGTAGTTGAAATGTTTAATGTTTTATTGTGTTTGATTATAATTTAGTGTGATGCTTTAGTGCACATATATCTTTTACTCTGCAGTTGGAGAAACAATTTTTATTGTCATTTTATTACCAGTTTTGATCTTTAAGTTGTATCCTTTTTATTATAATTGTTTAAACACTGAAGACAATGTTGGTACGTGACTAAGTGATGTAGTGATAACTAGGAATTCTGAATATTCTAAGTGTTAATTAGCATAGCGAAAGAGAGAGAGAGAGAGTGAGAAACCTTCCATTGTTAGACATTGATAGTTAGAGAGAGAGGGGGAGAGAGAGATTAGAAGAAACGAACAGAGAGACAGGGAGAGACAGAAAGAGAGAGAGAGAGAGAGAGAGAGAGAGAGAGAGAGAGAGAGAGGATAACAGAACATCTGTGTTTTGGTTATATCATGATGACAAGGCCAGAACTCAGGTACACTTAGTCGACCTGGAAATCATAAAGGGATTTGTAAACTAGCGCTAGAAAAGCAAAACCTGCGTTGTGATTACAAAAGCCAAACTCAGGTACATGTTATGACTGTGTCGTGATGACGAAGTCATTATGACTGCACTTAATTGAGCTGGAAATCACAAGGAATTCGTAACAAAACGTATGGTGTCCTTAATTGGATAAACAGCCGCCGGAATCCATAACTTCCGTGATGTGCAAGCACCTCCTTTGAAGGCAGTGCGATTTCCAAAAATCCACCCAAAAAGGGACGTCTTTAGATTAGCCTGAACCAATTAGGCACCTACAGAGGCGGGACAGAAACAAGATTCCAGCCTACGAGGGGCTGGACATGAACTTCCAGAAATCCTTATCAAGTCCAGTTCTGAGGAGCAGCAGAGAACGTAGCAGAGAAGCAGAGAGAAGATAGGGGGTCACCAATTGTGGGTTGATATAAGAAGAAAGGCTCACATTTGACACTCACTGTAATCTTCCACTGTAATTCATTTTGTAAACCTACTGTAACTTTATTATTGTGTTAATGAAGTAAAGAAAACTACATTGCGTCTTCCTCAAACCTCCTGGGACTAAAACACGTTACTACATAACAAAGCCAGAACGATAAGCATCTGTAAAGAAAAGCAATCTTCTTAACTTGGCAACAAATAGCAGACATAAACAGAAAGAAAGAACAATAAGGACATTACACATCATTAATTTGAATACTTTCTCTGTAACATATATATGTGTATATATATATATATATATATATATATATATATATATACTATATATTTCTGCATATAAGATATCCTTTAAAAATTCACTTTTAAAAATTGAGGGTCATCTTACACTACCATTCTAAAAATCAAACCTTGAATTCTAAGTGATGTTTGTCAGTAGGCTAGCCTCTGCCTCGGTGCAATAACCACCAACGTGCATGGAAAGATTCACATTATGAAATAAACTGATAATAAAGGTAATAAAACCATTTTTGCCTTATATATTATTGGCATATCTTCATAATAAATAGCCTATTCAAGGAATAATTCCACATCAACGAGATCAATTTATACTTAAGCGACCCTAGCTGAGAAAATGTACACATTGAGGTATGGGTGCACTCACAGCAACCTTTATCTTTCGGTAAACTTTCAGAAATTTTAATGGTAATGTAATTACAGTAGTAATAACATTTAGGATAACATAATATTTGTTTTTCTTAAATTATCCTCATTCTTTCTCCACCCTCGTACCATCTTCTGAGTCACACCAAATGTTCTAGCAGCAGCACAGTTGTTCAAATTCTTGGCTACTTCAATAATTTTCAATTTAAAACTAGCCTCATATTTTCTTCTTTTTGCTGGTGGTTCTATGACTGATATGGGTACACAGTAAGTTAATAAGAAATTTCAACTGGCTTAGACAGTTTATGATTGTTGATGAAGTAAAGGTAAAGGACCATTAATATACCAGGCTGTTTGTAACAGTTTAGAACAATTCAGTCATATGAACAATAATTATGTATTGTTGTTAGGGGTTGTTTGTGATTGGCGATGAAATGTACACAGAACAATGGCTTCGCTTTTAGGCAATGCGTGTAGGAAAAACATGATATAGAATCGGCTTTTTGTAAGATTGTAGACAAGAACGAGACTTGTTTTTCCCGCCGAAGGGAAGGTTGACGTCTCCCTCCAACTTAGTCAGTATGCAACTGGCGCTCTTGTAGTAAGCATCACTCTACAATACACGCACCACTGGACACCGGGGTTTTATTACCATCCTACGCATCTAACATCCAACATGGCACAGTGAGTTACCTATGCTTACACATGGGAAGCAAAATGCCCACCCCAAGAAGACCTACAGTAGCTGCCCGAAGGCCTACTGGCCTTAGAGGCTTCTATTCGCCATCTCCTTATAGTGCTGCATGTGCGCAACTATGGCTGGCGCAACAGCAACGTACTCTTGAGGCCCTTCAAACAGGTATCACCAATGCTGCCCTATCTGGAACATGTGGATCCCTATCTAGGGTCCCAACATCCGCAGCTCCCAAGAAATGTGAAATGGAGATGTCGATGGCCGCGTTTCAATCATGGCGAAGGTCAATGGAGTGTTGGCTTTGACTTTGCAAGGTGCCGGCCGACGAGACGGTCCATCATATGAGACTGTATTGCACACCGGCACTGCAGCGTGCCCTCGATGCCAGGTACAGCACAACAAACTGGGGCGCCCTTTCGACTGAGGAGGCACTGGATGCTGTCTCCAAACTCGTCTTTCATGTGTCAAACCAAGCAGTTCAGTGGTTAGAGTTTTTCATAATGACGCAAGGCCATAACGAAAGTGTCATGATTTTTCTTGCGTAGCTCTCAAAAAGCCACAGACTATGAGTTTCAGTGCCCTAATTGTAATATGAGTCTTTCAGAGTATAATTTGTTAAAGAAACTTATAGTGGGATTAGGGGATCAAGTGTTAAAAAACAATTATTTCAATCATATGAGTCATTTGCAAGTGTCGATGCCCTACAGGCAATGTGTTGCGCGTTCAAGACTGCCAAGCAGGATGCCAGTGGTAGGCAGCAAGGTACAGAAATTGCACCAGTAGAGTTTGAAAGTAGCGCAGCTGCCATCCCCGAGATGGCTGCTGCACATGGCAGGAGGAGCCAGCCACCATCAGACCCCATCACCGTTAGGCGCATGTACGGGAGCTGAGGAGGTAGTCACACCCCTGAGAGAAACGCATGCCCGGCAATGTCGCTTATTTGTCATAACTGCCAGAAGACCGGGCACGTCAAGAAATGCTGCAGAAGCAAGAAGGCACTGTCGAACCCCACCATCACCATGGTGGTGACAGGGGCAATCATCGCTGCAACACATCACCCCTCCCAACCAACTGTCCTGGTCAGGATGGCGGAGAGAGAGGGACCCAGGTTCATGAACATGAGTGCCATCGCCGATACATGGGTTCAAGTATGTGTTGCAGGCACGGAGATGCTATCGTTTTTTAACGTAAGGCCTGCCCTGCTGCAGCGTTGGGCTGGCTTAAGAGATGTCGCCAACTTACAGCTGGAGTGCCTGGGAACAGCAGTCTTTCTGATCTCCTTCAGGAATTGCACAAGTGTACAAGAGGTTTATTTTGTCAAATCAGCCAAGTCGCCTTACCTCTCTCTTTCTGTATGTAAAGACCTTGGACTTGTCCCAAACGACTTTCTACACCATCTTCCAAGTCCAATATCGGCGAGTGCATCCACCGACACAACCCCACCACCCAGACCTTCGTCAGTTCCATTACCACCCATCAAAGTGAATGTCCCACGCTTGGAGCAATGGTTACTCCAACACTTCTCGTCGACGACATTCAGTACGACCAGGGAGCCATTACTAGTGATGGTGGGGGAGCCCCACCACATCCATCTGATGCTGAACGCCATGCCATATGCATGCCATACTCCCGTAACAGTTCCCAAGCACTGGGAAGCCGAGGTGAAGGCCTAGCTTGAAGAAAACATGCAGAAGGGTGTCATCCAAGAAGTCCCCCCAGGAGAAGCGACGGAATGGTGCGCACGAATGGTTGTGGTGGCAAAGAAGTTAGGTCACCCACGACATACAGTGGACTGTCAGTGGCTGAATGCCTCCTGCAGAAGGGAGACACATCACATTCCAGCGCCCTTCAACATGGTATCCGGCATCCCCCAACACTCCTACAAGACAACACCTGATGCTTACTGGGGATTCCACCAGGTAGAACTCGACAAGGAGAGCCGCCGCCTGATGACGTTCATCACGTCCTGGGGCCACTTCCAGTACTGCAGGACCCCCATGGGCCATTGCTCTGCCTCGGATGCCTGTACGAGACAATTCGACGACGCCATCAAGGGCATACCCCTTAAGTAGAAGTGCATAGTTGACACACATATTCATGACAGTGGGGTTGAAGAAGCCTTCTGGGATACATATGACTTCTTGGCAACATGTGCGGCAAAGGGCATCACACTTAAGCCCAAAAAATTCCACTTCTGCAGGAGAAAGGTAGAATTCATCGGGTTCTATTTGGGTTGGGAGAGCTATAAACCAACCGACGACAGCCTTGCAGCCATTCGGAAGTTCCCTATGATGCCCAAGCCCACAATTACCGACATCAGGTCATGGTTCAACTTTGTTAATCAGCTGGTGCCATTCCTTTCGGCTGCCCCCATCATGGAGCCATTCAGGGACCACCTGAAGAAGAAGCAGACGGGCAAACACATCTTCTGGGACAAGTGTCTGCAGGAGAAATTCAGGAGTGCTCAGGACACCATCTGCAAGCTGGCCAGGGATGGCCTGGCATACTATGATAAGTCCCACCTTATGGCTGCCCTTGCAGACTGGAGCATGGAAGGCATAGGATTCGTCATCCTCCAGCAATATTGTAGCTGTACAGCCACTGATATGCCATTCTGCTGTAAAGATGGGTGGAGAATCGCCCTCTGCGGAAGTAGACACCTGTCCCCCACCGAGGCCGGGTATGCTGCAGTAGAAGGGGAGGCCCTGGCTGTGGTGTGGTGCCTAAGGAAGGCTAGGCTGCTTCTGCTGGGATACCCCAACCTCATCCTTATTACTGACCACCGACCCCTAGTCAAGCCCCTGGGGGACAGAGCCCTGGCAGACATCGACAACCCCAGGTTGTTCAGGCTAAAAGAAAGGACCCTTCAATACAGATTCACCATCAAATATCTACCAGGAAAGAAAAATTGTGCGGCCGACTTCATGTCTCGCTTCCCTGCCCTGCCTGCTGCCCCTGATGACTGTGATGTTGAGCTAGAGGACAAGGTGGCAGCTGCCGTCACTGTGGCAATGACCGAGACTCTACTTAGGAAGGGGCTCACAATGGATGAGAAGACCGTCAGTGCAGCGGCAGCCAAAGATCCGGTATATCAGATGCTGATGGCGAGAGTGTCTGCAGGTGACTGGCTCCCGCAGAAGGCGCAGGAGATGGCTTGCCTTAAACCATTTTTCGGTGTGAGAGATCTCCTCTCAACGTCAGAAAATCTACTGCTCTACACATACGAAGATGGGTGCATACGACTGGTGATTCCAGAAGAACTTCATCAGCAGGTGCCAGCAAGTCTACATGCAGGTCATCAAGGGCTCGATTCCATGCTCAGGAGAGCCAGACAATCTGTTTATTGGCCTGGCGTGGAGGGCAACCTTCAGCACCACAGGAACAATTGCGTTATTTGTGACACGCACGCTCCATCCCTACCTGTAAAGTTATGGTCATCACACCACCCCCAGAATACCCCTTCCTGTGCACGGTTGCGGATATGTTTCAGTTGGAGGGGCGCATGTACATGGCGTACTCCGATACACTCACGGGATGGCTGGAAATAGTCCATTTCCCCAATGGTGCCACTTCACAGAGAGCAATGTCAGTGTTAAGAGGCTACTTCACGAGATGGGGCCCCCCAAGAGGAAGTGTCCACGGACGGAGGCATCAACTTGGTAAGCGAAGAAATGTCCGCCTTCTTCAGGAGATGGGGGTTCAAGGTGCACCTGTCATTAGCACATTTCCTGCTATCAAATGGTAGGGCGGAAGCAGCTGTAAAAACCGTGGGAAGGATCATCAGGGCAAACACAGGTGGCAGCCTGGACTGCGACAAGGCCTCTCTCACAATGTTGCAATACCTGAACACGCCCATCTGCAACATCAACAAGTCCCCTGCACAGTTGGCAACTGGGAGGCAGTTACGAGATGGCGTTCCTACAGCAAAGCAACATTACCTGGTTGACAGGCACTGGCAACAGGTATTGCGTAGGCATGAACTTCAAATGGCCACTGATAAAGAGAAAATCAGTGCCAATCATGCCACCAGGACACTCAAACCCTTGGAAGTAGGGGCCCGTGTAAGAGTGCAAAATCAAGCAATAAAGGAATGTGATCATACAGGGTTGGTGGTGGACTCCCTCCCCCACCTGCAGTACAGAATCAAAAAGGATGGCAGTGGATGGCTGTCACTAAGAAACAGGAGACACATCGCACCTACCAACAGCACCAACGTCCCCATCATCTCGCACACCCACCCGCCTGCACCGTCAGCAACCGAATCAACTCAGCCAGAGGCACCAGTACACACCAAGAGGCAAACTACGCGCCCAAGATGGCTATCCGATTATGTCATAAACTGTGTAAATGAGTAAAAGTTATGCTCTACTCAGTTAATTCAGCTGCCTCCATTACAGAATGAACATATAACTGGCAATATGTTAATTATTCATTTATTTGATCATTTATCACAAAAGTTCATTGCTCTATGTTTTATTTTTCTTAGATATGCATTGTGCATACATGTATGTCTTGTAATATCAAATTTTCATTCAATTATTATAGTCATTTCATAGCATCTCTTGCTTATAATTAAATAAAAATTTTGGAAAGGAGATGTAAGATTGTAGAAGAGAACGAGACCTGCTTTTCCCGCCGGAGGGAAGGTTGGCGTCTCCCTCCAACCGAGTCACTATGCACCTGGCGCTCTCGTAGTAAGCAACACTCTGCAATACACGCATCACTGGACACCGGGTTTTATTACAATCCTATGCATCTAACACCCTACACTTTGCTATATCGTTTGTTTTGAATTTCTAAGGATACAGTAATTAAAACAGCATTTGTAATAACATCATCTTTACATAACCAATATTTCATAAGATGCCTGTTGTTGCAAAAGCGAGCCTATTCACAGACGGTTTTGTAATTTAGCAGTCATCTTATACTACAGATTTGAGATAAATTCGTGAAAATTTGCCATAATTTTTTACCTCGTCTTATCTAAAGGTCGTCTCATACACGGAAATATACGGTACATATATATATATATATATATATATATATATATATATATATATATATATATATATATATATATATATATATGTATATATATATGTGTGTGTGTGTGTGTGTGTAATGGAACTAATAAATGCAAAAAGGGCATAAAAGAGAATGCCGATAAAACAGAGACATAGAGAAACCAGAGAAAAAAAAAACTATATGGGGCTGTGCAGATTGATTGGTACCATATGTTTGCTCCGACTCCCCGACGCCTGTGAAGAAGCAAGTGGTGTATCTCGTATGCAAAAAATATGTGATCGGAACTTTTAGTGAATCAATTAATATAAGTCAGAAGTTAATCAAAATAAGAATGCCTGAAGGCTATCCGAATGGTCAATGGACGTTTTGACGCCATTGAAATCCGTAACAAACCATCGATCTAACAGGAAAGAGTGAGTAAATGTGAACTGTAATGAACTGAAACTTGGAAAATTATACTAGAGATGGCCATGATTCTTACGCTCAGAGAGACCGTTATATATGGGAACTCTTGAAAGAGAAGTCAGTGAGAAATCGGGCACCGAAGGGGAGTGTATGAGAATTTTGCGGAGTGACAAAATTTTAGAGTTCCCAAAGACTAAGTGAATATTCTAAGTCCAAATCGTAGACTTATAAAATAATTCAAGTGCCTAAAATAGTCTCAGCTGTTACCCTACCCGAGACAACAGGTGGAAGAATTTATAAACTTTTTAAGACACTAAATAAATGTTTAAGGGGAAACATATTTTATTCAAAAACCAAGATTTTAAAACACTCTGTATTACCAAGATAGCTGACATCTGAGCACGATAAAAGCGAGATTAAGAAAATTATCTTTACAGATTCAACAGTGCAACAGATATAGCTTTTCAAGGAGTAAAATCCCTACTACAGAAATTTGATGGCAGCTTAGGGAATTTTCGAACTACGCAGCCGACAGCAACAAGAACAAAATAGTGAGTGTTTTTCTTAAATCTACAGGTTAACTGTTAACTTCAAGACGAAGTGAAGAATATTCTCCGTCTGAATGTTGTAATCAGACAATGTGTGCCCATCTTCAAGCTGTTTACTAGTAAAGATAAACCTCTGTTGGTCTGGTGAAGATTGTAATATGACAATATCAAGATTCAGTGAAGAGTTTTCTTTATAAAGACAGTTACAAAGTGTAACCAGTTATAAGTGTTCCGCACGCAAATCTCCACTCCGAAAATAAAGAGTTTAAGAAATAACAGACAACTCAGCCACAAAAGAAAAGATGTTTTTTACCCTTCGAAGAAAAGAAAATAAACCAGCAAGAAGAAGACAACCGAGAAGAAAGGTCGGGGGGGGGGGGCGGATTTTACGCGGCAGCCGAAGCAGAGGGAAAGCATACAGTACACATTTTCATTCAGCGACAGAGAGAGAGAGAGAGAGAGAGAGAGAGAGAGAGAGAGAGAGAGAGAGAGAGAGAGAGAGAGAGAATCTCATCCGTATTCCGTCACCCTACTCTCGTTACAACGACTAAAAGACACTTAATACAAAATCAGTGCAGTGTGAATTCAAGAAGAAAGAACATCATCTAGAATAAATAACGGTAGAAGAATTTTCTAGCCAGAAGCGAGAAAAAGGAGATACGCATTTCCCTCGATGATCAGTGCAACGTCAAGAGAGAGAGAGAGAGAGAGAGAGAGAGAGAGAGAGAGAGAGAGAGAGAGAGGTGTCCCAGCAACACAGACGAGAAAAAGCAGCCAAGAAGATCGTACGCCCACAGAAGGCGCCCAGATTCGAAGACGGCAAGTTAAGTACAAGGGCCTTGAATATCCTCACATACACACACGCATACGATTTTTTTTTACTAAAGCTAACATGATATGAATACTTCTGTTTGACATTTTCGAAGACACAAAAGACTTGCACGTGAGATTAAATAGAGACAAATCTTTGGCAACGATTTTTCCTTTTTTCGCTAACTAGTACTAATCATATACTAAACGTTATTCAACGTTTGTATTTACTAACTCCTGTCATACTTTGTTTTACTTTATTTCTAAAAACATCCTCAATTATTAAAAATTGTGGGGGCAGGAATTTGAAGTGATTGTTAACTTTATTTTGATTAAGGTGGAAGTGTTTATGAATTTTTTTTTTTTTTTTTTTTTGGTGAGATTCATGAAGACCTGGTTTGACTTTTTTTAAGAGATATTGCTGCCAAAACTTAATCACAATTCAGTTATATTTAGTGTTGAAGAAATTACTTGCCATTAATGAGTAGATGCACAGAAAGAGATCGGCACAAAATAAGAAGTTAAGAACTCCCGTTCGTACAAGAAGCCAAATAAACAAACTGACAATGGCTCATGCTACAACTATACCCTCAACTTCATCAAACACAACCTCCACGGTTACTCATAAATTACAAGCGCATAACTATATTAACAGATTTAAGGCAGAAAAGATGAGCAGGACGCATGCTACTTCGTAGAGAGAGTTCAAGGTCGGAGAGTGCGCCAAAGATACGAAAGGCGGAGAGAATATGGAGATGACCCACAGATCTGGGGCAAAGCTCTCGTTCAGGGGCTGCCGGTATCAAATTGTCGCCAGTCAAAGTGATATAATTAGATTCAGTTTCGGATCCAGTGAAAAACTCTAAGACTTCATTATGGAAGTCCCAAGAATGTGATGTCTGAAAAGGTGTATCAGGCATATTTCTCTCATTTAAGCTTGAACCCAGCAGTACAGTACAGTAGACTGTAGAATCAAAGACGCTCAAGGAAACAGAATCAGGCTATTAGGGCAAATTGATTTACCTTTTGAACTAGGAAGAATCTCATTTAAGGAAAAAGTTCTAGTAGCAAGGGGAAACATTTTGCACTTGGACATCTATTAATTATGGCTAGACAAGGAATAACAGTTGACGCACCTAGGGAGCAATTAGTGATTAGAGGGAAGCATAAGACTTATAACATACAACTGTGTAAAATGATTAGATGAAACAAGACTCAGGAAAACTCCTTGCTGAAAAGTATTCTAAAGAAAGATAATACAGAAGAAAGCTATCAAGTGTGCAACACGTACTCTCAACAGATCAGTAATAACTTAGAATTTAACCTGAAATTAGACAGAGAATTAAGATTTAAACCAGAAGAAGGCACTTTGATAGAATGCGCAGTAAATCCAATTTATGTAAGAAAGGAAATTCTTGCACTTAGAGAAGGATCACAAGGAAACGGAATACATTATTCCTCCAGCCTACATGAAACTAGACAGGGAAAAATAGCTTTACAAGTTATAGAGAAGAGAGGAGGAAAAGTTAGATTATCACAAGGTACAGAAATAGGTTTAGCAGAAGTATGCACTTTCCCTTTTCAAGTTGTAGAGAAGGAAACAGTAGCACCAATCAATAAAGAGAATACAAACTCAACTTATGAAACAGATCTGAAGGATATCAAAGAAAACTCTGCTAGAGAGAAACTCAGGTTTACTGAGTGAATATAGTGATATAGTCGCCATAGAGGGAGACACCCTTGGTAAAACAGGTGAACTAACCCACAGAATAGATATTCCACGGAACACTAAGCCAATTTATATAACAGCTTACAGAGTAGCACATTCCCAAAAGGAGATTATTGAAAGAGAAGTTCAACAAATGAAGAAGCAAGGGATAACAGAACCATCAAAATCTTCGTGGTCTTTTCCACCTTTGTTACTTCCAAAGAAAGAAAAAACTTACCGAGTGGTGGTCGATTTTAGAGGGTTAAATAAGATAACTGAAAATTATTCTTATCCAGTGCCATTCATTATCCTTATACAGTTCCATCCATGAGAGATCTTATCACAACCATTGGATCCAAGAAATATTTCACCACAATAGATTTGCTGCAAGGATTTTTACAAATTCCTTTAGACGAAGAAAGTAAACTTTAACAGCTTTTCCATTAGCAATGGCAGATATCAATATGTAAGAATGCCCTTTGGTCTAAAGTCAAGTCCAGTAGCATTTGTGAGACTAATGGATAAAATTCTCGGTGATTTATCATGTCTAATCCTTCGGGCCAGCCCTAGGAGAGCTGTTAATCAGCTCAGTGGTCTGGTAAAACTAAGGTATACTTAACTTATTATGAAAAGATTTCCATTGTTATATAGATGATTTGGTAATAGCCAAAGACATCATTGAAGAACACATACAACTAGTGAGGGAAGCTCTAAAGAGATTAAGGAAAGCAAACCTAAAAAATAGACTACCTGGGACACACATTAAGTGAAAAAGACGTGGAAGCAAACGATTTAAAGACTAAGTCAATCAAAGAGTATCCTACACCTAATTGTAAGAAAGACATGAAATCATTCTTGGGTTTAGCAGGTTTTTACTGAAAGTTTAGAAAAGACTTTGCTACCATAGCAGCGCCATTGACTGAATTATTAAAGGAACACATACCGTTCTGGTGGTCAACCAAGCAACAGAAAGCATTCGATGAACTGAAAGAAAGGTTGACACAGACTCCAGCACTTAGTATCCCAGATTTTAGGGAAGAATTCTTCTTAGCCACAGATGCAAGCCGTATTGGTATAGGAGCTTGCTTGATGCAAAGACATGATAACAAATATCATGCTATAGCTTATTACAGTACAAAACTAAAACCAACAGAAGAGAACTACTCAGTAACAGACCTAGAGTCTTTAGCCATAATAGACGCTTTAAAGCTCTTCAGATACATAACGTTTGGCTATAAGATAACTGTATTCACTGATCATTCAGCTGCAGTAGAAATGCTCAAGAATCCGAATTTTTCCGGACGTAGAGCTCGTTGGTTTATGACTGCCCAAGATCATGACATAGAAGTAAAATATGTGCCAGTGAAAAATAATAAGGTAGCAGACTCATTATCAAGATACATCCCACAAGGTGATAGTGTAAATATGATTAGCCAAGAAACAAAGTCAAGAGAACCCATGTACAATGTATTTACCATGCATTATACAGAAGAACTTTCCAGGCAAAACTTCATAAGGGAACAAGAAAATGATAAAGATTTAAAAGAGATTTCCAAATTTGTGAAAAATAAAAAGAAATTCGATCATCAAGAACAAATAGAATTGAGTAAGAAAATTGGATGTCCTATAGATGCAGTGAACATCATGGACGACGTACCAGTCTGGATGTGTGAAGATTTCGACCCATTCAGGTCTTTTCAAGGCGTCGCCCATAAAAGAATAGTACCAAAGAGCCTAAGAAATAAGGTCATCGAACTTATGCACGATGACGACACGAGAGCACATCCAGGAAGAGATGGGACAGTTAGATTAATTAAAGGATCTTTCTACTGGAAAGGGATTCACAAAGATACTAGTAACTATGTGAAAAGCTGCAATACTTGTAACAGTTACAAAGGAAGAACAGATAAAGAAGTGCCTTTAGGGAAGTACCCAATTCCACAAACTCCATTCGAAAGAGTACCAATAGATCCCATCCCTAACTTGCACACCACGAGTTAAGGGAATAGAAGTACGAGTATACTAGTGTGTACAGACGCACTTACCAGATATACAGAGCTAATACCAATAACGGGTAAAGAAGCTATAGAATGTGCAGTTGCTCTCTTTGACAAAATCTTTTATAGAAATTCTGCTCCACAATTTATAATATCTGACAATGGTACAGAACTCAACAACTCACTAGTACAAGAAATTTGTGATGCATTCAGGGTAGAAAAGGTAACGATACAACCGTATCATCCATCTAGTAATGGTTTGGTGGAAAGAAATAACAGAAAAGTTCTAAATGCATTAAGGCATACAGTAGGACAGGATCCTAAATGGGATATCAATTTACCTTTGGTCCAATTGTCATTAAATGCTAGGAATCATTCCAGTACACAAGTAACGCCCATAAAAGCTTTGATAGGATATGAACCAAGATTGCCATATACATGGCTGAGTCAGCCAATACAGCCAAATTATCCTAAAGACATCGTGAAGATAAGAATTAGTAACTTCAAGGTAATTCCTAAACAGTTACACAAGGGCCTAGAAGAAGCCCAAAAGATCATGACAGACAAACATCAAGGAGGATTAAAGCCAGTAGACTAAAAGATAGGAGATGAAGTCTACATCAGGAAGAAGTAAGATGTGGAATTAACTATAAATTAGCCACTAAATTCACAGAACCATTCCAAGTTATAGACGTATAAGAGACAAAAGTGAAAGAGAAAATAATAAATAGTTTCATACCTTCCACATGTGCTGAATCATTAGAAGAAGAGGGATTTTGGGTAAGGTCAAGAGAACTAAGGAAGTCAAAGAACCAGAAATGACTGGAGAATCAGAAGAAGAAATTTCAGAAGGAAAAACTAGGTATAACCTAAGGAATAGAAAAGTCACGTTTCAGTAATTGTAACAAGAACACACCCATCAATCATCCTATTATTCCTTGTATTTGATTTCTTTATTGCTAAGTTTATTTTCATTGGTTGACTTAGGAATGAAACTTTTTTTTGTATTGTTGCAATTCTTACTTTGATTAGTTGGTGCTTTAGTGTTGAACGATGACCATGCAAGATTTACTATACAAGAAGATAATTATAGTCACATCAAAGTCAAAAGAAATTTATATAACACTTAACACACTTGCTGACACATACAAATACACAAGGATATTTCTTCAGGACATTCCAAGAAGTACAAGATATAGAAGGTAACCATCAAGACTACACTCCCCTTCAAATCACTAACAAAGAAGAATTCAGACTTTCGTCGTCATTGGGAGGACAAGGAAGAAAATGAATTGTTAACAATATTCAATATCAGAGACAGCATCCCACTTGATTGGATAGGACTGAGGACTAAGTGACGACTATGTAACTTGGATATCATATTCTGTTTTATTACTGTTTGAATTTAAGTTTGAAATTCATTTGAACTTTTATTTCAACTAGATTGAAGAAACGTTTCTGCTTATATTCACTTTAATACTTCAAAGTTATCTTATAAAAATAAGTGTGAATTTCCTAAGAAGCAAGTGTTAGGAGTCCTTGTAGCTATATTATTGCTTTATTTTAGCTGGGAGCTGCCAGAGTCAGCTGGGTAGTTGGACGAGACTATAATGGAACTAATAAACACAAAGTGGCGTAGCAGAGAATACCGATAAAACCCAGACAGAGAAAACAGAAAGGGGCGATAAGGAATTGAGTGATCCCAGACGTTGGAGCCGATCAACTGGCACCTATAAGAAATGGTATTTTTTTTCTTGTATGTACAAAATATGTGGTCAGCACTTTTAGTGAATCCATCGCTTGAGGTCAGATGTTAATCGAAGACAAGAACGCCTGACCACCTCCCAAGGCAGATGGTCTGCCGACGCTTTGGCGCGATTGAAATCTGTAACGAACATCGAACTAAATGTCAAGAGAAGGTGAACATGAACTTACATGGAAAGGAAGTCCACTGAATGAAACTTGGAAAATTATACTAAGGGTGGCCATAATTCCAGCCCTCAGAGAGATTCTTTTATATAGGGACTCTTGTACCAGAAGGCAGTGAGGGATAGGCCACCGAAGGCAGAGTGTGAGATTCTGTGGAGCGACAGAGACAGTGACGAGGCCCCGTGTCCGATGAGTGAACTTATAAAAATTTCTGTGTTCCCAAAGACGAAGTGAAAATTCCAAGTCCAAGTTGCAGACTCAAGAATATTCAATGTGCCCTAGATAGTCTTAGTCATAGCTACTACCCAAGACAACAGTGGAGGAGAATTTATAACTTTTAAGACACTAATAAATTTAGAAAGGGAAAGATAATTTCATTCAGAACCAAGATTTTTATAACACTTTGTCTGTTCCAAGATAGCTGACATCTGAGCACGATAAGTTGAGCTCAAGAGAAACTACACCGCAAGCAAGTTTGTTCCTACTTATGTGAAAGCCCAGAGTACAACAGATATAGCTTTTCTAAAGAAAAAATCCCTACTACATATATTATATAAATACACACACACAGACATATATATATATATATATATATATATATATATATATATATATATATATATATATATATATATATATATATATATATATATATATATATATATATATATACATAATATACTCATCGAGATTGTGCTCCATCACACAATACCTTTGAACACTTTGTGCTTTATTCCTTCTTAAAATCCAGAAGAAGAAGAAGAAGAAGAGGAAGCAACAGGTCAGCAAAAACCTAAGAGGAACATAAGACCGTCTCTGGTTTTCCAGACAGCCTCAGAGCAGCATGATCGGACCACCACCATCCTTGCAGCCAAAAATGGGGGCGCAGAACTCGTCGGCCGTCCCATCGGCTATCACTTGTTGAAGAATTCTTCTTCTTCTTCTTCTTCTTCTTCTTCTTATTATTATTATTATTATTATTATTATTATTATTATTATTATTATTATTATTATTTCCTCCTCCTCCTCCTCCTCTTTATTCTTCTTACCTCCTCCTCCTTCTTCTTCTTTCCTCCCCTCCTCCTTCTTTTACTTCTTTCCTCCTCCTCCTCCTCCTCCTCCTCCTCCTCCTCCTCCTCCTCCTCCTTCTCCTTCTCCTTTCCTCCCACCTCCTTCTTTTTCTTCTTTCCTCCTCCTCCGCCTCCTCCTCCTTTTCCTCCTTTTTCTTCTTCTTCTTCTTCTTCTTCTTCTTCTTCTTCTGCAGTCACGTGGAAATTAAGGTTTGTGTTTCGTTCTGTGGTCCTAAATAAAGCAGTGCTTTGTTTTGCCTGTTGTTCTCATCGCTGAGAAATCAACAGATGTTCTGTCTTTAGTTCCCTTAAACAAACATTCTTGTGATTTTCTCGGTCCTCAAACGGAAATCAGTCTTCCTAAAGTCTTCTGTAGTGATAATAAAGGACTATATTCTCTTTGTCTTGTCTAAAATAAAATATGCAACGTCCGTCGTGACCAAAATTGATTGATTGATTTGTGGCTATTAAAACTGGCGTCACAACATCTAAGTTATTGACGCCCTATCCTAAATAGTGATTTAAAAGTCTTCTGTGGTGACAATAAATACTTTGCTTCTAGTTCGCTCGTCTAAAAAAAAATATCCGTATTCCGTCGTGACTAAATACAGTAAATACAGTGAATAGCAATCTAAAATGTAAAAAGTCTTCTGAATACTTTCTTTCAGTAGCGAAGGATTGCCCGTAGGGAATAGAATAGACCACAATATAGAGTTTAAGCCAAATGCCAAGAGCTGGGACCTATGAGGTCATTCAGCGGTGGAAGGGAAACTGACAGTGGAAAGGTTTTAAAGGCGATATGTTTCATATCGCATTAGCGATATGAAACAATTGACAAGAGAGGGTTGAGGGAAGTAAGATGGAAGAAAGAGAATATGAACGGCAGTACAGCAAAATAAATGAAAGGGGTTGCAGCTAGGGGCCGAAGAGACGCCGCAAAGAATCTTAAGTAATGCCTACAGTGCACCGCGTGAGGTGCACTGACGGGGGAAGACCTTCTTCTGTCGTCTTACGAGGCTGGCTCGACTCATGAGAAATCAATTGAACACCGTCATATTATCCATTTTTTCACGCTTGCTGACTCTTCCCGGGGGCCATTAAACGAATCTGTTGTGCAAAGCTCCCTTGTAGATGTCTTAAATCATCAGGATTCTGGTTGTTTTGCAACATTCTGCAACACGCGAAGCAAGTCGAGCCATTATTGGCGATTATCTCTCTTTTATGCACCTTGCTCGAGGAGTCTGTTCGCCCAACTCAGTCGTTTTCTTCTTCTGACCAGTACAGTATAAGGAAGGCCCTTCAACGTTCATTCTTGGGTCTCCTGAGAGAGAGAGAGAGAGAGAGAGAGAGAGAGAGAGAGAGAGAGAGAGAGAGAGAGAGAGAGAGAGAGAACATGAAGTTCATGGCAAACACCAACGAGAATGGGGAAGAATGAATGAACTGCCCAGACAACATTAAAGTTTTTTTCTATCCTTCTCCCCCAGTCCCCTCCCCCTCCTCTTCCCTCTCTCCCCTTCCTCCCTCCCTCTCTCTCTCTCTCCCTCCCTCCCTCCCTCCCTCTCTCCCTTCCTCTTCCTTTGACTTCATCTCCTTGCATTCTTCTTCCTCCTCCTCCGCCTCCTCCTCTTCTCCTGGTGAACTCTGACCTCCATAAAGTCAAATGAAAGGCAAAGGTTTAAAAGTCACGCGGGGGAGGTGGAGGAGGAGGAGGAAGAGACGGGACACAAGGAGTTGTAGAGGTCTTTTTGCAGCTTGACCTTCGTGACCTTGAAAAGACCCGGCGGGGGGGGGGGAATTAATTTGGTCAGCAGCCTTTTCCTCGAACAACATGAAGTATAGAAAGACCACGCAGATGGAAAAGGAAAAATTAAATTAGCAAAGTAAACGGAAGAGATGCAGGTGAATATGAATGACAGGTTTTGCAACGGAGAGAGAGAGAGAGAGAGAGAGAGAGAGAGAGAGAGAGAGAGAGAGAGAGAGAGCAATAATTTGGTCAGCAGCCTTTTCCTCGAACAGTATAAACTAAAAAAGCATCGGAACGACGCAGAAGGAAAAATAAAAATTCGTAGAGTAAACGGGAGAGATGCACGTGTGCATGAATGACGGGTTTTGCAACGAAGGAAGAGGGAGAGAGAGAGAATATAGACCCTCCTCCTTCGCCGTTGCAACAGGTTGGGTACATGCTTATTCTCCAGTTTTGCAAAGAGAAGAAAAAACGGAGTACTGTAGGTATATATGGAGAGGGAAATGCGCACTTTCGAATGGGTGCACCGAAATGAAATGTGCATGCGTTATATATGCCTAAGTTTCCTGTGGCTCACAGCTCGGACCTGGTATCGCGTGATTTTTTAAAGTTCTCTTTTGATTTCAGAAACGAAATCAGAGCTCAGAATCAGAACTCAGAACTCGTCACTCCATTAGTCTCATGGCGATTCGTTTCAAGTGTCGTTTACTCTGAAAACAAACTCAGTAAGTATTAGATATTTTAAGGAAGGAATCTACAGTAGAATTTAGACCAGAAGCCAAAAAAGCGGGGCCTGCGATGAAGTCATCCAGCGCTGAAAGGGAAACTGACAATAAGAAGGTTTGAAAGGTTAAGTAACAGGAGGAAAAACTTTTTGCAGTTGCAATATGAATCAATTGTTAGAGAGGGTGGAAAGTCAGATGGAAGAAGGAGACTATGAACGGAGGTACAGAAAAAAGAATGAAAAGGGTTGCAGCTAAAGGCCTAAGGGACACTGCAAAGGACCTTAAGTAATGCCTACAATGCACCACGTACGGTGCACTGACGGCACTCCCCTCCTACAGGGCCTTGGTGGGACTTGCTGTTCCTTTCATAACGAAATCAGCTTTCATAGCGAGTAATTATGAGTCTCATCCTTCAAAAAACAATTCAGACTTTATCATTTCAAACACATGACTTTAAAAATATTGGAATTCGCAGCGTCATTTTCATCATTTCTTTAAAAATCAAAATAAAACCTGAGCATTCTGCTTATGTGCAAGCTTCCTTCAGTAACCAAAAGAAATTTGGCGTCTCTGAAAAGAGAGAGAGAGAGAGAGAGAGAGAGAGAGAGAGAGAGAGAGAGAGAGAGAGAGAGAGAGAAGCAAAATATCTTTACTTTTATTTTCCTATTTCATAATCTTCCACTTTTTCATAGTTCCTTCGGGGCTGAGCTGGAAAGTGGAACGAGACTGCCATCTCATTTGCGTTTAAATAATATATATTTGCTCTCTCTCTCTCTCTCTCTCTCTCTCTCTCTCTCTCTCTCTCTCTCTCTCTCTCTCTCTCATAAGCTTCCATTTTATTTTTTACGCTTCCTTCGAGCCTGGGCTAGAAAGCGGAATTAGGCGTCTCCCCCCCCCCTAACCCACCTCCCTAAAAAAAAAAGGAAGGAAAATATCTGCTTCTATTCCCTATCTCATAATTTTCCAATTTCTTATTTTCTTATGGTCCCTTCGGGCCTGGACTAGAAAATGGTATTAGCCTGCCATCCCATTCTACTAGAGTTTAAGGAAAAATGAATAAATCATTTTTGCTTTTAATTTCCTATCCCATAACCTTCCTCCATTTTTTGAGGTTCCTTCAGGCCTGGGCAAGAAAATGGAATTAGTTTGACATCGCATCCTGTTGCCGTTTAAAAAAAAACGATAAAAAACTGGAGTGAGTGGCAGAGAGGGCACCAGCTGAAAGTATCGGTCGGGTGCCAAGTTTGAGAAAAGGAAAGACGGTTTATTATTTATACGGTTTCTCCACTGAATATTTACGCCCCTCCTTATGCACTTTCTTAAGGATATGCTTCGCCGGGGATCCTACGGAGCGATTTCACAACGATCCCCTGAATATTGTGATTATTTTCTGGGGGAATCATGACCTTTTGCTCACGTGAACTCGACATCTTGCTTTAGGAAGAGACATAAGTTATCTTTCATTTTTATTTTTATGAAAGACGACAGTTTAGGGTTAACGGTTAACGAACACTCATTTGGAATTAATATAATAAGTAATATAAATGTGTGTAAATATATTTATATATGTATATATTTGTATATTTATATATATATGTATGTATATGTGTATATATATACTGTATATATATATATATATATGTGTATATATATACTGTATATATGTATATATGTATGTATGTATATATATATATATATATATATATATATATATATATATATATATATATATATATATATATATATATATATATATATATATTCTCTCTGATGAAGGCACAGGCGAGAAAAGTGACAAAATACTTTTTTGTTTTTCTTTGCACGAAAGCATGTACTGTAGTACAAGAGAGCCTAAGAAAGGAAAACTAAGAGTACAACAGAGAATTTGGGACAACCTCTGTCCACGGTGATGTGAAAGCAAAAGCAGCAAGCACACGAACACACACTCAAACAACAGCAATATCTTCATTTTCCCAAACTGTTCTTTAACGGGTAAGAAGGTTTTTTGCTGTAGCCTAATCTCATCTTGAAAAGCAAACACTCCCGTATCTTCTGCTCTTCACAACTTGCCATCGGGCAGAATGACAATCTAGCAAAAATAAAAACAGCCAAATTACCTATATTATCCCAAACTTCATCTTTATAACCTAATTTTCCCGTCAAATAAATTAAAATCTAGGAACCAACAAAATTTTTTACCCTAGAAATGAAATGAAAACACTGTGAGAAAAAATTTGTCCCTCAAAGAAAAACAGGAGCCAAAAATAGGTTTCCTCAAAAAAAGAAAAAACTAGGAACCAAAAAAGGTTTCCTCAAAAAAGAGAAAAACTGAGCAAAAAAAATTTCTCCTCAGGAAACAAAAAACTAGGAGCCAAAAATGTTTTCCCTAAAAAAAATTAAAAAACTAACAGCCACAAAAAGTTCTCCCACAAAAAATATACAAAACTAGGAGCCAAATAAATTTTCCCTGAAAAAATTAAAAACTAGAGAAAAAATTTCTCCCTCAGGAAATATAAAAAACTAGGAGCCAAAAAAGTTTTCCCTCAAAAAATGAAAAACTAAGAGTGAAAAAAGTTCTCCCTCACGAAATATAAAAAATTAGGAGTCAAAAAATTTTTCCCTCAAAAAAAAAAAAAAAACTCGGAGCCAAGAAACGTTTCCCTCAAAAAAATGAAAAAACTACGGGCCAAAAAAGTTCTCCCCCTCCAAAAATATACAAAACTAGTGGCCAATAAAGCTTTCCCTCAAAAATAATGATAAAAATTAGGAGCCAAAAAGAGTTTCACCCCAAAAAAACAACCCTAGGGACCAAAATAAGATTTTTTTCTTTAAAATAAACAAGGAGCCCAAAAATCCCCAATATTTTCATTTCCCCCGAACTTTGCGATCAAGAGAAAGGGTCTCATTATAATCAAAAACACTCTCTCTCTCTTTCTCTCTCTCTCTCTCTCTCTCTCTCTCTCTCTCTCTCTCCAAACATGACCGAACGAGAGACGGAGCGATTCCAGCGTTCGCGCGCGCAGGCGTGCACATTCCTGAAGGCGCGCATTATCCGACGTAAATCATCCCAAACTGGAATACAGATTGCATGTGCCGGTAACGTAGCACCTCGCCAAGTACAACTATTTTGGTGTTTGTGTGTAATCCATCATGTTCCTGCCGTGTTATTTGTGCTAGCAAATTTATTCAACAAATTAGATAGTCCCGGGGCGGCCCCCTGTCGCCCCCAATCCCACTCCCCTTATAAACAGGAGAGTCCTCTTTTATGCATGCAGTTGCAAAAGCCTTCGCTTAAGTCGAGATTAGTGATAAATGTTCTGTCATTAGGAATTCTACGAATGGATTTCGATAGAATACATTTGAATTTCTCCGTTGGGTTCAGTCGCTTGGCCCGGCATTACAAACTGCCGCTCTTTGTAGTCGAAATGTCTGTCTTTCTCGAGAAATGGAATGGGGTGTAAAATATGCATATACCGTCGTGAGTAAATAGCATTCTAAGATGTCAAAACTTTTCTCAATATTTTCTTTCAGTAGTGTCGGGTTGCCCGCAGAGAAGAGAACAGAATAGAATATTACTGGACTGTGGAACTGTCAGTCTCCTTACTGAGGATGTCGTGCAATTGCAACTTCAGAAGTTCAAGCGAAGATGCAATGCATTACTACCCTAATACTATTCTCCTTGCATTGCAATATGTATTTATCTATTTAGTAATTTATTAATCCATTTTTTTTTTAATAAGTGAGATCTCTTCTTTCTGTATTTCCCTTTACCTCCTCTTACTTCTTCCTAATCAACACCTCAATAATATTCTTTGGAAGCTTGAATTCGAAGTCAGTGGTCCCTTGGTGGTCTTGTTCCATATGAATAAGTTTCATCTTCTGAATAATAATAATAATAATATAAAATTTAGGCCAAAAGCTAAGCGCTGGGACTTATGAGATCAATCAGCGCTGAAACGGAAATTGAGATTCCAATGGTTTGAAAGGTGGACGAGAAGAGGAGGGAGGAAAACCTCAAAGCAGTTGCAGTGAGCTGCAATTGCTAGGAGAGGGTAGAAAGTAAGAAGGAAGAAAGATAACTTGATTGGAATTACAGTAAAAGGAACCAAAGCAATTTGCAGTTATGAGCCGAAGGGACGCTGCAAAGAACCTTAAGCAATGCCTACAGTGCACCGCGTGAGGCACACTAACGGCACTACTCCCCTATAGGAGAGAGTTGCTTCTTTGGTCCATAAGCTATACTTTAAAATTTTTTTTAAATAGAAAGAAAAATATGAAAACAATTAAATCCATAAGTTAGTAACCTTGCCGAATTGATTTCATCCCCTAAACATAAGAATTCATTGAGTAATTTTCCACCCATTAACAGCAAGCGCTAGGGGTGAGTTTGCTAGCCTTCACACCCTTGTTCTTGACCCAAGAAGAGGCTGGTACCCATATACAGTTTGGTGGAAAGATGGGCGGTAAAATGGGGGGAACAAATCAAAGACCTGCTGCATACGTGAGCCTGGGACCATACCGCTATTTTAGAATATATTTTCCGAACATAACAGGTAGACTCGATGACTATAACATGGAAACTTTATTATTATTATTATTATTATTATTATTATTATTATTATTATTATTATTATTATTATTATTATTATTAATTGTTTGGATATCACTTTGTGCAATGTATTGTATCTACCTTGTCTACCTATGTACACGTCTCTGAGTTGAAAAAAGGATATTACTATTTTTATTATCATCATTATTATTGTTAGCAATTGTTTGGGTTATTATAACTTTTTATCTCGTGCAACTAAGCTTTATGTACTGTATTTTAACTCCCTTGTCTTATGTACTGTCGATGGCTCTGAGTTGAAAAAGGATATTATTATTATTATTATTATTATTATTATTATTATTATTATTATTATTATTATTATTATTATTATTATTATTATTATTATTGAAACTAATGGCTGTTTCTACGGCATTTAATTTATATATAGTCTTCACTATTCTTCTTAGAGAAGGCTCTGTATAAATTGAATGCCGTTAGAAGCAGCCATTATTTTCAGTGTTACTGCCCTTAGAGAAGGTCTCTTCCCTTATTATTATTATTATTATTATTATTATTATTATTATTATTATTATTATTATTATTATTATTATTATTATTATTATTATTATTTAAGGAAAAGGGATAAAAGGAATTTCTCACTGACATGGTAAAATCTTGACCGAGGCTAAACTCAACTGACAGTGTTAACCTAAGCAATGGCTGAACCGAACAGAATATAGAATTTAGGCCAAATGCCAAGCGCTAGGACCTATGAGGACATTCAGCGCTGAAACGGAAATCGACAATAAGGTTTGAAAGGTGTAACAGGAGGAAAACCTCGCAGTTGAACTATGAAACAAATAACTGTTAGGAGAGGATTGGGGAAAGTAAGATGGAAGAAAAATCATTTGAACGGAGGTACAGTCAAAGGAATGGAGGGAGTTGCAGCAAGGGGCCGAAGGGACGCTGCAACGAACCTTAAGTAATGCCTACAGTGCACTATCCCCCTACGGGATAAGCAATGGCTGATTCTTTATGAAAACAAATCATTTGAGTAGTACCTTTATTGACTTGACCAGTCAACTGGGACTGTCATGTTCCTACAGTCATTGCAGAAGCTATTTTCAACTGCACTGCAAGCAAGCAAAAGTTACCTTGTGAAGAGACGTCCCTTCTTCCTGGGGTCGTGTTTTCGCTGATTCGTTAAATGTGCCTGATATATTGCATTTTCAAAGTTACTGATATACTGCCAGTAGTAGTAGTAGTAGTAGTAGTAGTAGCAGTAGCAGTAGTAATATCACGCACAGAAAGAAATATTTAATGGATGATGTAGCTTGATTCTGAGAAGAACTTGCCCGAGACTTGACGGCAAAATTTATGGCAGGAGGCCAAGCCCCTTCCCATTTTCAGAAAGTTTAGAATGAAGTTGCAAGCTCTATGACCGTTTTCCAGCTCAGGCTGACTTCCAATAAATTTAGAGGGTAGCAATTCCCAACGTGTCATAAGTAGTCAAGAGAGTTCAGAGCTCTCATCAGATTTATGGAGATGTAACTGGAGAACACGATGACTTAACATTTGATATGAAGTGCCTAGTTCAGACGTTATCTTCCCTACCCCTAGTTTACTAAATCCATATAAGCAGAGCAGCAACAGCAACCGGAGCAACGCCCTAGTTCAGCACCCCTCTGTCGTAGTTGCTGGATTGGACTGTCCCCTTGCCTGCACAGCTCTTGCTCAGCTAATATCCCACAGCAAGGTATTGACTCACAGCAACCGTCCAAATAGGTTTCCGGTGAAGAAGAACGCGTCCTTAAGAATACAAACGCAGGCACAGATATTTTGTAAAAGGCATCAAATGTTCCTTCGGCCTATACTTTGTGATTCTGATGAAATTTAGGCTGCTACGCCAAGGTTTGGGGCACTTCCGTCTATTCAGAGCTAAAGATAGTGAATAGAGGGAGTTGGAGTGGTTGGACAGCAAGACAGAGAGGTCCAGAAAATAAAAGACAAGAAGTACAAGAATCTAAAGGTGGAACTATTATTCCTTCGAGCCTTGATGAGTGAAAAAAGACACACACAGAGAGAGAGAGAGAGAGAGAGAGAGAGAGAGAGAGAGAGAGAGAGAGAGAGAGAGAGAGAGAGGTGGGGTTAACAGAGAGGTCCAGAAAATAAGGAAAATCAAGTACAAGGATCTAAAGGTAGGACTGCTGTTCCTTCGAGCCTTGATGAGTAGAGAGAGAGAGAGAGAGGCATATATTACAGACAATACAAACAAATCTAGGTAATATTCCAAGCCATACATAATTATGGAAGTGTTCGTCGTATTACCCCAGAGTAGGTAGATAATAATACCAGCTAATCGAAAGTCAGGGGCCACCTAGGTGTGTCAAAGTCACCTTATTTTATAAAGCAGCCAAAAGAAGAAGAGAAAGAAGAAGAAGAAAAGAAAGAAGAAGTCCTTTGTCGGGGTCAACGCTAAACTTCTTCTAGCCAAACTTGCATAGGTTAGCAACCAACTAATAAAAGACGTTAAGGAGAAGAATTCCCGACACCTGGGACACTCTCTCTCTCTCTCTCTCTCTCTCTCTCTCTCTCTCTCTGTCGTGGGTGTTTCGTCTTTAGTCACGAGAGGAGGAGATTGGCAGGTAAGGCTGGCCCTACCAAATACAGACTCACCGCTATAGTCTATAAGGAGACCTTGTTCCCTCGTATGTGTCCACATTCAGCTGGTACTACTCGGCCATGGTTGGGGGACTCCCTCCTACACACACACACACACACACACACACCGCAGCCAAACTGACTCCAACAGCTGGTACCCAAATAAACTATTACATCATTCCAAAGGTTTTAATTCACCAGTAAATGTCTCGGGGGGCGATAAAGACCACGGATGAATATGCAGATGAAGCACAAGTTTTGTTTAGCAGCTAACCTGGTCCACATATGGCCTAAGAACGCCCGGCCGGAGGTGGGAAGGAGGTGTTGGGGCAGTTTGGTTTTGTTGGGGGTGGGCTAGGAGGAGGGGGAAGTCGGGGAGGAAGAAGGAGAGAAAAGGGGGAGAATAGGAGGTAGAGGGAGCGGAGAGATAAGGAGAGAGAGAATTCTGTGCAAGTCTTTAAGAAGAGGATTTTAGGGAGTGGAAGTTTATGAATTATGGCATGTATCACGTCAAAAGGAAGAGAGAGAGAGAGAGCATATGTATCTCCCGCGATACAACAGCATCGACCAGATCATCCAGATGCGAAGTAAACGACATCATGTGCTCGGGAAACAATGCGATACAAACCATGAGAGGCAATAAGATTTCCCTTTTTCATCCTTTCGGAGTCTCTCTCTCTCTCTCTCTCTCTCTCTCTCTCTCTCTCTCTCTCTCTCTCTCTCTCGTAGCCGCTGATGTGAGGAGCAAAAGGTGACCCGTGCTAGATCATATCGATGAGCTATTAAAACCAGGCTTTCCCTCTTGCCCAATCGTTAATGGGAGTTTGGGACGATTCGCTTTGAAATGGACAGGGTAGCGTGTATCACTTTGTTTCTTCTCCTCCTACTTCTTCTTCTCCTTCTTCTTCTGCATAGGTCATGCCGAATCTTTCCGTAGCTTTATTTGAGTTTTGCTGTTTCTCCCCTTTTTTTTTTTTTTTCCTCCTCAAGAATCATTTCATTTCCACTGTCTTCCACTGTCTTCCACTGTCTTCCTTGTCGAAACTCTCTTGTTTTCGCCAGTCACAGTTCTGAGAAGTGTTACAAGTCGAAGTTCTCTAGCAAACATTTAGCCAATACACTCGCTTTATCCGCCTGTATGTGCTAATCTGAATCAAAGACAGCTGGTGGCGACTTCAAGAGTGTTTTTTTCGCATATTTTGGCAAGAAGTAATAATAAACAATGGAAAATTGCATGAATTACATCCATGTACTGCGAACTGACTACTCAAGCGCTTGCTTGAATTCCGGGAAATTTAGGACAATGTTTTCGTAACACAGCAGCACTTTGCATTAACGTAACATTTCAAAAACGTTTAATCCCTCTGGGATCGAATCCGGGATCCCTCGGTGGTGAGGAAAGTATCCTAACCACTAAACTAAGAGGATGTATATGTACATGAATAAAGCATGTCAGTTTAAATGAAGAAATATTGGAATACCTTCGCCGATGGTACTAGAATCGCTTCGGCGCCTAGACCGAGGGAGTCGGAGTCGTCGTTTCAGACGCATAGAGGAGGGGAGGGGGACAGTTACCGGCAAAGGCAGGTGCAACGAGATGATGTAGCGGGCACTGGTATCTCCCGTGGGGCACGATCATTCACCTAACGCAGGTGCAACACCAAGAAAATGAAGAATGCACTCAGGCTCCCATCTTCGACCCAACTGACAGCAAAAAAAATTTTCCTCTCTTTGCCAAAGTCCGATCACGATGGTAACCTCTCTCTCTCTCTCTCTCTCTCTCTCTCTCTCTCTCTCTCTCTCTCTCATACACACAAAAACCCACATAAACATGAATAATATTCTCCAGATACATCTCTCTCTCTCTCTCTCTCTCTCTCTCTCTCTCTCTCTCTCTCTCTCTCTCTCTCTTACACACACACACATACGAACAAGCCCACGTAAACACAAATAATAGCCTCCAGATACGACAAAAATCTAGGTAATGTATAGCGATCGTGATGTCTAGAATCTCTCTCTCTCTCTCTCTCTCTCTCTCTCTCTCTCTCTCTCTCTCTCTCTCTCTCTCTCTCATCAAAGATTGGCAGGGCATCGCACTTCAGTGAGCCATCGAATATGCTATGTCATATTCCTTTGCCTTAAAAATTATACCCAGCTTATAAAGAGCAACATTTGTCAAGCGGAATTTCTTGTGAACTGGTTCCTTAATGATTGAATTACAATTTAATCTGGATCCTAATACAACAATAATGTACACACATTTCGTAGTATCCTCTTGAATAAAAGGAGAGAGAGAGAGAGAGAGAGAGAGAGAGAGAGAGAGAGAGAGAGAGAGAGAGAGAGAGTACCTGTTCCCCAGATTCTGCTATCTCAGGATACCGCATCCAGAAATATCGCTAGCATATTCTTTCATGGTTAAGACCATAAGTTATTCTCTCATACTCTCAGCAATTCAGCAATGATTCGCTGCTAGCACTGATCAGTTACCTAGATTCTTCCTATGACTAGACTCAGTTGGGCTGGTACTCTTTCCCACACAGTTTATAATATTTAGCGTACTGTTCATATTTATATATATATATATATATATATATATATATATATATAGAGAGAGAGAGAGAGAGAGAGAGAGAGAGAGAGAGAGAGAGAGAGAGAGAGAGAGAGAGAGAGAGAGAGAGAGAGAGAGAGAGAGAGAGAGAGAGAGAGAAATAATCAACACAATCACGTGTGGAACAGAGATAAATTTCTGACTCACATCAGGATCGAACCTAGGTCTTTCAATTGAAAGGCAAGGGCGCTGCCCACTAGGCCATACAAGTCAAAAAGAAGTTGGAACCTGAGCGCCACTACACACAAGGAATTACCTGGGCAAGCTAACTGCTAGCATACCAGGTTCTAACTTCTTTTTGACTTGTATGGCCTAGTGGGCATCGCCCTTGCCTTTCAACTGAAAGACCTGGGTTTAATCCTGATGTGAGTCAGAAATATATATACTTTATATATACTGTATATACATACATATATATGTATATATATACATATATATATATATATATATATATATATATATATATATATATATATATATATATATATATATATATATATATATATATATATATATATATATATAAATGTGAATATCAAAGGTTCCACCTGGGATCATCATGCATTAATTCAATAACTTCATTCTTAGGCCAGGCGCGGGGAACCTGTGGGGCCTTCTGGGCCATCAAATCCGGCCTTCTGCAGCTTTCAGAGGTAAATCTTAGTTATTATAAAACTCTTGAACCAATTAAAATTTAAAACCACTATGTTAGAGCCCGTTATCAAAATGCTGTCTCAAAAGAAGCAATCTCAAAGACGTCACTGATTTGTGTAAAAGGTAAATAAACCATTTGTCATGTTAAGTGTTTTACTCCTGTCTTTCTATTAGATAATGTAATATTTACAAAAGGTTTAAAATAACTAAAAACCAGCCACCTATTGAATGAGGCCTCTATGAGGGACGATGAATTTCAATGTGACCTTCACGCACAAAAAGGTTCCCCACCTCTGTTGACTTAGGCCCTTAGGTACTAACTTTTCATAGGTCACGCCTTGAAATGATCTAAATGGGTCAAGTTCTTGACACTTCCAAATTAGTACATCGTCTATTATGTTCATCTCATCAAAGGGACACCCAATTCTCTTACTTAATTCGATTTGTTTTTTATTATCAAATTCCCTTTCATTTTTCACAAAATTGTAGATCTTTAATCTTCATCACTTTCTTGTTCCCTTACAAAGTTTGACTTGGAAAGCTCTTCTGCATGTATAGTGCATGGTGAAAACATTGCTTGTATGCTCGCTTGACTTTGCTTCTTGATTTATCATATTTATACGATCACCTTGTGAGATATACCGTGATAGTGCGACTGCTACCTTATTTGTCTTCCCTGAAACATATTTTAATTTCATGTCATGATCTTGGGCAGTCATATATCAACGAGCTCTACGTCCGGAAAAGCTCGTATTCTTGAGCATTTCTACTGCAGCAGAATGATCAGCGAAGACAGTTACCTTACAACCAAATATGATATATCTGAAGTGCTTTAAAGCATCTATTATGACTAGAGATTCTTTGTCTGTTACTGAGTAGTTTTCTTCTGTGGTTTTTAGTTTTCTGCTGTAATAAGCGATGGTATGGTATTTATATCTTGTCTTTGCAGTAACCATGCTCCTATGCCAATAGAACTTGCATCTGTGGCTAAAAAGAATTCTTTATTAATGTCTGGAAAACTAAGCCTTGGTGAGTGTGTTAATATTTCCTTCAGTTCATCAAATGCTTTCTGGTACTTTGTTGTCCACAAGAATGGTATGTGTTTCTTTAATAGATCAGTTAGCGGAGCAGATATGGTTGCAAAATTCTTTATGATTATATTTCCGGTAAAAGCTGCTAAATCCCAAAAAAGACTTCACATCTTCAAGTCATTTACTTCCACACCTTTTTCACTTAGTGTGTGTCTCAGGTAGTCTATTTTCCTGCGAAGGAAAGTCCATTTCTTTCATTTCAACTTTAGATTTGCTCTCCTCAATCTCTTTACGGCTTCTCTAACCAGTTTTATATGTTTTTCAATGGTATCTGTGGCTACTATCAAATCATCAATACAACAATGTACATCTTTTCCTAATAAATCACCTAGAATTTTATCCATTAATTTCACAAAGGTTACTGGGCTTGACTTTAGACCAAAAGGTATTCTTACGCACTAATATCTACCACTACTAGTGGAAAAGGCAGTCAATAGTTTACTTTCTTCTTCTTCCAAAGGGATTTGTAAAAATCCTGGTAACAGATCTATGGTGGTAAAGTATTTCTTGGACCCAATGAATGTGATAAGAGCTCTCATGGACGGCATTGGATGAGGATCCTTTCCTGTTATCTTGTTCAACTTTATGAAATCTACCACTACTAGTGAGTATTGTCTTTCTTTGGAACTAGCAAAAGTGGAAAAGACCACCGAGATTTTGATGGCTCTATTATTCCTCCCTTTTCCATTTTCTGAACTTCTCTTTCGATAATCTCCTTCTGGGAATGTGCTACTCAATAGGCTGGTATATAGACTGACTTGATATTTTGCGGAATATTAATCCTACGTGTCATCTCATCTGTGTTGCCAAATGTGTCTCCCTCTGTGTCAACTATATCTTTATACTCACGCAGTAGGTAAATGAGTTTCTCTCCAGTAAATCCTTCTTTGATATCTTTCAAGAGAGTCCTTATTTTTACTCTTCCTAGTTCTGTTTCATAAGTTGAATTTTCATTCTCTTTATTGACTGATGCTACAATTCATTCTCTACAACTTGGATAGGGATAGTGTATACTTCTGCTGGACCTATTTCCTCCTCTGTTATTTATAATAACCTGCAAAGCTATTTTGCCTTGTCTAACTTCATGTCAGCTGGGAAAGATGTACTCCATTTGCTTGTGATCTTTCTGTAAGTGTAAGAACTTCCTTCCCCTCAAAAACTGGATTTATTGTACATTCTGTCCAAGTGCTCTTTCCAGTTTTAAGTCTTAAGTCCCTTTCTGACTTCAAGTAAGTTTCTTGGTTAGAGTCTGATTTGCTGAGAATTTGTGCTACATAACTGATACTTTTCCTCTGTACTGTCTTTCTTTAGAATGCGTTTCAGCAAAGAGTTTTGTTGAGTCTGTATTCGTCTAATTATTTTACATAGAGGTATTCTATATATCTTATAAGCCCTTTTAACCACTAATTTCTCTCTAGGTGCATCAGTAGTGATCCTTTGTCTGGTCATAGTTGGATAACCAGTTAACAAATGTGCAAAAGCTAAATGTTTTCCTCTTACAACTAGAACCTTCTCCTTAAGCGAAACTCTTCCTAGTTTAAAGGGAAATCAAGTTTTCCTCCTATCTTGATTCCATTACCGTGAACGTCGATGATTCTACAGTATACTACTGGGTTCAAATCTAAGTGAGAAAAATATGCCTGATATACCTTTTCAGGGATTATGTTTTTGGGACTACCTGTTTAAAGAATACAGAAATAGGTTTCTCTAAACCAACGTATGCAGAAAATACAGGTCTATAACTAGATTCATCTCCCATGTTAATTTTACTAACACTCGTGACTGAGCTTACATCCGACGTTCCAGTCTCTTTCTCTATTATGAAGGAATGTCCAAGATACCGGTGGTGTGACAATTTGCCATCGATTCATCTGATATTTCTTGATCAGGCTGGTACACTGTGTTTGCAGCTTGGTCAGCCTTTTGATGTCTGTTAGGATTTTGGTATGGTATCTGTTCCTCTTAGCTTGTGGAAACTGACTACGATCTATACCTCTACCTTGTGACTGTGATCTATGTCTAGGTCTAGAAAAAGGCCTATTCTACAGTACAGTCTACTACTGTGTTCAAATCTAAATGAGAGAAGTATGCCTGATATACCTTTTCAGAGATTACATTCTTAGGACTGCCTGTATCAAAGAATACTATAATAGGTTTCCATAAACCAACATTTGCGGGAAATACAGTTCTATAAGTAGATTCATCTCCTATATTAATTTTACTAACATTCGTGACTTGGCTTAAGTTTGACGTTCCGGTCCTTTCCTCTGTTATGAAGGAATGTCCATGAAGCCGGTGATGTTAAAATTTAGCATTGAATCATTTGATAAAAATGATTGATCTTGTTGCTACATTAAGTTTGCAGTTTAGTTAGTAATTTGATCCCTGTTCCTTCTACCTTGTGGAGTCTGACTATGATTTCTACCTCTAAACCTTGTGACTGAGATCTATATCTAAGACTAGGAATAGGAATAGGCCTATTTCTGCAATTTCGAACACTATGTCCTGTCCTCTTATGATATGGACAATAAGCTGGTCCACGGCAATCACTTACATAATGCCCCTTTTCTGGAAGATATAACATGTAACTGTCGAAGGTCTTCCTTGAAATGAGTTGCCTAAATTCTTTATTCTGATTCCTAGCTGGTGTCCTAGATCTATCAGGGTAGGTCTGATTATCGTGTTCCCTTCTATCTTGTCCTATGGTGACTAAAGATCCGTATAGATCAATTCCTTCGGGATTTCTACCTAAGTTTTTCTTTATTTTGTTCTCTATTTAAATTACGTCATCTTCTAGTTTCCAGACACTTTTCATCTTTTCAATAGCTTTTGCCGGTAAACTTCCCGACAATAAGGATAACCTGAACAAGTTTTTGTCATTTTCAACTGTTATTACCTCCTTTGTTCCCACGGTTATTTTCTATGGAGTGGTAGAAATTCAGTGATCCCATTCGTTTAAATGGTTATATAACTGAGAACCTATTCTGGGGCAGTTACTTTTGTCTACTCTCCAACCTTGAACTATCTTTGCGAGGCTGATAACAGGATCAGTTTCGCCTACAGTAGAATATATTTTCCTCAGAAATTGCTTTAAATCTTCCCAATTCTTAACTCTTCTATA
Organism: Macrobrachium rosenbergii; assembly: GCF_040412425.1. Taxonomy (NCBI): domain Eukaryota; kingdom Metazoa; phylum Arthropoda; class Malacostraca; order Decapoda; family Palaemonidae; genus Macrobrachium; species Macrobrachium rosenbergii. The sequence continues at coordinate 3,156,373 of NC_089756.1, read as the reverse complement.
GGGCATCAGAATGAACATAACACCCTATATCTCTTGTCAACAGATCAAGGTAACTTTAGGCTTCATTTAATTTTTCAATGTCTTTTCCGCCTATGTTATTTGAATGTGTCTAGACTTGTTCAATCCAATTTTCTAAGATGCATGCGTCATGTTCTCCTTTCCTTCCCCAACATTTATCTATGCGGCTTGTCGTGTGTATTTGATGAGTAACTGTGTCGGGGAAGATGAAGATGTAGACATGTTTAAATTCTTTGTATATTTTCGTGTCAGAATAGAAGGCTTTGCTTTCTTAGATCGTGGACCCTTTTCTTGGATACTGACTGATCAATGTCAGTTAACCTTAACTTCAATCCAGTTAAAGAAAAACACTAAATATCACTCCTAAACATGACGGAGTTGTGGAAGAAATATTCCAAAAATAGTCAAGCGTCCCCAAATAATCTTAAATTCTTATACGACACAAATCTTAAACAATATTAATTTTAAACTGAGAGTTGTTTAAAATAAAATAAAATACATTAAAACACAGGCTAGCAAATACCATGGAATAAAGTTAAGTAAATTGGTTAGCACTGATTAGTAAAGAAAGAGAAAAAGGGATTTTGCCACAATTAATTTTGTCTGTTTAATTTAAGTGCAAGATTGTACCTCAAATGAAATATCTAAAGGAAGTATCATGCCAAGTCAGTTTTAGAATTTCAACTCTTAAGAACTTTATGTGTACATGTAGACTATACTGTATGTGTGTGTACAGTACTAGGATATCCTTTTCTTACTTTTTGCTGTTTCGAATCGAAGTGCCTGCAACTGCGTGTTTGCCTTGTCGGAGGTTATGTTTTGGCTGTTCGCTCGTTTGTCTTCTCAACTGTTCTTCCTTCTAGTTCTTCTTTCGCCACCACTATTCACTAATCCTTCTTTCTTCAAGTTACCTTCTTTCTCCAATGCACTTCACTGATCGATATCTTCTTTCTTCAGTACACTTCACTGAATGATGAATGTCTATAGCATGTAGCGTTGATGGAAATCTCTCTTTCAATGGAGTAGGAAGATGAAATCTCTCTCTCTCTCTCTCTCTCTCTCTCTCTCTCTCTCTCTCTCTCTCTCTCTCTCTCTCTCTCTGTAACTCGCAGAGCCATGTTATCGTAAACGATATGACAGGAATGGAAATGAAGTTGGTTGAAACACTGAAAAATGGTCGCAGATTTTCTGATTATAACATTCAGAAAGAAAGGACCTTATTCTTGGTCTTGAGGATGAGAGGTGGAATGCAGATTTTGTGAAAAAACCTTGTTTTAATCTTCTTTCTTCATATCCCATCTAAGCCGTTACCACTTTTCTATCTTCTGTCACCATTTTTCTATCCTATTGCTACCACCACTTTTCTAGGTTGTCTTCCAACCTAGATCTAAGGTAGTGGTGTCCGGGAGGCACATTGCTTCGTGTCTGGAATCTACTTTTAAGTAGGAACAGTTGAGTGAATTGATATAAAGTTCTTGGGTTCGCGATAAAAATATGCATCAGCATTTTTCCTTTATTTTCCCTCTGTAAATATAAAAGCTTCCTCCTGGGTTAATTTGCCTCTTCTGGGAAGTCAGCAGCTCACGAGACTTATTAAATTACGTTCTTTGAGAGAGTGAAAAATCTAAGTTCTGATTACTGCGACTTGGGCAATACCTTTACACTTCGCTCACACTGGCTGCTCTTTATCTCACTGCAATTGTGACTCTGTCTCTTCAATCTCTCCCTTATATTGGTGTTCGTTTCTGGTGTCAACCGTGATGTCATGGTTTGAGGTGTGTATGGTAAGGTCTTATTCAGCCCCTTCTCATTGGCTTCATCTTCACTTCCAGAGTTTCTTTACCTAATTTTCATTATTCATAGTCTCTTTATTCATCGTTCACTTCTCACACTTTCAGAGTAACAGTTAAGGTGTTTTCTTGGTGTTTTCATGTGTACCCATACAGAGAGGCGTCAACATCTGCTTTTCTGACCTCTTGACCTCTCCTAATGGCTTCACCGTGAAGAGATTATCCCTCTATCACCTTTGCCCTATGCCATAACATGCTGACTTTGGCTCGTGACAATTGGCAACAGAATCACCTTGTTTTTGTCTATTAGTGCCATACTGGCCCAATGGTCTCTCTCTCTCTCTCTCTCTCTAAGTCACCTTCTTTAAGTTCACTATCTGTATGTTTTTTTTTATGTGTCGTTAATGATGTGAATACTCTTCCTGTAAACATATATATATATATATATATATATATATATATATATATATATATATATATATATATATATATATATATATATATGTGTGTGTGTGTGTGTGTGTGTGTGTGTGTGTGTGACCTGATTCTCGGTCATATATAGGTTCTACCAGTACAAATGAAAAGCGTAAGATACAATTGACACGTGTATTTTCCTTAATAGTTAAACGGGGCCCTGTTACTAATATTACGCTACTTAATTATCCAATTATAGTCAGAAGGTATTCTGAGGAGACGCGCCAATCACTGTCTTTAAGACATGCCCCAACCCGTCGACCGCTAAACCCTTACTGATGACTAACTTTTCAAACTGAACTTGCTTAGGTCATAGGCCTCAGCTGATTGGTCTCTTATAATCGAAAGGAACCAATAAGGGTCTTCTATGTATGGCACTCATTTGAATTGCCCACGCCAAACCCCAACGATAGTATGGCGTTCGACGCATCAGCAGTATCTGTTCGTTACTCTCTGATCACAAAAACATACAAACAACTAGCAGATTTTCTGTTACGTCTCAAACATGAATTTCTATATAAATTAGTTCACCACTCCCCGCCCCACCCCCACAAGTTCTGCCTCTTGCAGGACTCGCAACACTATTTTTTTTTATTAATTTCTCTGCCATTTGTGCACTGCCATTTGAGTACCACGCCTCCTGACATTTGTTATTTATAATTCATGCAGAAACAAAAACTAAAACTTAGCAAGCCAGAGACAATTCTTTAATAAAAAAAAGAATTATATAGGATCAATGGAATAATAATTTATAGCTCCACACATTAACTCACACAATTTTCTTAGAATTGGATTGTAAAAACCTACAGTTGAAATAATCAAAACAAAAAAACTAGATTACTGTCAATCATCGAGACAAAATAATTTTGTAAAAATCATCGAAATTGGTTAAAAAGAATAAATGACATCAAATAGACATGAATAAAATCAACCACAAAAAATCAAATAAAAGAACTTGGAACACAAGTACATAGACACACGTTTATGATGTTTCCTTTTCACAACAGAACATGACACCAACATTCGTAACCTTCGTCTGTATGCACATTAGGTGCACTATTAATGATCCCCAGCCATGCTTGCACATCATCGTCACTCTCCTCCCCCAGATAGCCAGGCAGACCCGGGAAAGGGGGTACTGGCTTATTCAGGTGCCACATCAAGACATCTTTGACGGGACGCATGTGTGATAGGTGGTACTCGCCTTGGACACCGCTTTTAATACGCTGGATCACCGCGGTGTCAGTTTTAATTTCTTCCATACGATATGGTCCTAAGTAGGCGGACTCAAGTTTATGTTTCCTCGGTTGCAGCCTTTTCAGATAGACTCTTTCCCCTGTGTGTATCTTGGATGTTTGTGTGCGGAATTGCTGATTATATTTCGTCTGATGCTTTTCATTGGCCCTCAACAGAAGCGTCTGCGTTGTCTGAAACACTCTTAGGGTCAAGTTACAGAACATCAACCGATATTGTTCGACACTATACAGTGGTAAAGTTCTAGGGTCCATGATCACAGTATATGGCAATGAAATTTCCTGCCCATGCACTAAAAAATATGGGGTATCCTATGGAGCCATTATACGCCGTATTAAGCGCAAGTTGCGCCATCGGCAAAATCTCTACCCACTGATTTGGACTGTCTGCTAATAAATATTTCAAAATATTTGTTACTTCTCTATTATGGGATTCAACTAACTCATTGGCTGAGGGTCTGTAAGATGCGATCGCGAAATGTTCTACATTTAACGTTTTTGTTAGGTGGGTGCATTCACATGGTATACGCACACGTACGTGATGGTGGATAAATCTGTAATATCATTTGCCAGAGCCTTGAGTTCATTTATAGTGAAGTTCGGCTGTCCCCGTACGTTAATCAGTGGCAATTGACGTGAATTTATTAACGAAGTAATAAAAGACCTAACAAAAATGTTGAATGTAGAACATTTCACGATCGCATCTTACCGACCTTCAGCCAATGAGTTATTTGAATCCCATAATAGAGAAGCAATAAATATTTTGAAATATGAGAGGCAATAGACTTTTATCCTTCTGGTGGTCAGGTTGGCAACATGACCTCCTTGTGATCATGGTGACACGGGTTTGTTTCCCGCTACGGGACATCACAACCACTTTATTTCTTGCACTTTGTAGTGACAAGCGTATCCAAAAAAAAAGCGTGAAGAATTCGAGAAGTTAAGAGGGCATTGTGGCTATTACAATTACATATGTATCTGGTAAAAAGTGACCAGTAGATTCTACATATATATTTATGTATATATATTTACTAACAGGACCTCATTAAAAATGGATGGTATCTAGCGGAGATATTTAATCACGAAAAGTTACAAGCTTTCTAGGATACTTGACAATGAGGACTGTTAGTCCTAGAAAGCTTGTGACTTTTCCTGATTAAATATCTCTGCTAGATGCCATCCAGGTTTAATGAGGTCCTATTAGTAATTGTATTAATGTACAGAACAATTGTGTAAGTGATATAATATATATATATATATATATATATATATATATATATATATATATATATATATATATATATATATATATATATATATATATATATATTTATTTATTTATATATTCTTATGCTGTGATTTTCATAATGCAGTAATCTCCTCTTGTGTATGTGTGAGCTGTTGATTTTCATAATGCAGTAATCTCCCTGTGTGTATGTGTGAGCTGTTGATTTTCATAATGCAGTAATCTCCCTGTGTGTATGTGTGAGCTGTTGTATGCTGTATGAGCCCTTCTTTGGCTGAGTCGGTTGAGCTTCAGACTGTCATTCGATGGGCCGGAGTTCAATTCCCGCCGCCGGCTGATGAAGAGTTAGGGGAATTTATTTCTGGTGATAGAAATTCATTTCTCGCTATACTGTGGTTCGGATTCCACAATAAGCTGTAGGTCCCGTTGCTAAGTAACCAATTGGTTCTTAGCCACGTAAAATAAGTCTAATCCTTCGGACCAGCCCTAGGAGAGCTGTTAATCAGCTCAGTGGTCTGGTAAAACTAAGGTATACTTACTTTTTTGTATGCTGTATGATTTTGTATTCTGATGCGCATATGCCGTAACAGAGTTGACGTAAAAGTTGCAGTGATTAAATACTGTATGGGTTGAGAGAGGATGTATGCAAGGGCAGAAAAAGACAGGGAGCCATTGTTTGTTGTATAGGGGCACAATTTGTTTAGTCAGTATTCAAAACTTGCTGAGATGACACCTTCTCATATGACTCCATTAGTGTACAAGACGTTATGGGACTCGATCAAAACACTGTTGGGTGGAAAATTCCATTACGAAAGTTGCCTAACATCATTCAGGAATTTTCCATGAGACAATGTTTTTCATTCTTATTATAATAACTAGAGATTCTTTTGTCCTGAAACTATGTAATGATAAATATATTGTTAACTGTAATTCCACTTCCTCTCTAATTATCGTTTTAAAGAGTTTTTAAAATAAAAACCTCATCTGGGACCTGTCCATGCACTCGCATGGCTGTGCCCTGCCGCATCTAGACTCCCATACAGAGGGGATCATTCTGAGACCTATAGCCGTGTTGAGAAGAGAAGCGGTACTCTCTCTCTCTCTCTCTCTCTCTCTCTCTCTCTCTCTCTCTCTCTCTCTCTCGCTCACTCGCTCTAGGGGCTTCGAATGTCCTGTTGTAACATAATTGATATTTTGGTAGACAATGGTCACTCATAACCTTTAACTGTTTAAGTCCTTAGTAAATGTGTCTGAGTTATCTGAACAGTATATTTTATCAAGTGTACATACATAACGGCGCCTGATTATAAAAACACGAAGGAATTGGTACCAACATATTGTAAAATAATTATTGGTTTTTAGTGCACTAAAAATAATATTTACAGTGATTGTAAGCAAAGATACTTTTTCCCTTTTTTTTAATATTTCTTCATGTTATATGTTTTATGCTGTATCTTTTGAAGAATTCTTTTTATACATATATGTGGTGTGTTTGCTATTGCCTTAATTTTTGCTTTACATTTTTTTATATTTAATTTTTTGCAGAGTATATTTCTGTGTCTTTTGTATCCACATTTTTATATGATTGATTTATTTGCCTTATTTTGTTTAACACTTGGGAATTAAAATTTTGTTACTTAACAATTTAAATTTTACTGGAATAATTTTCTGATTAATTAATAAATTAATTTCTGATTTATTTTTGACTGATGATTAATTCAGATTTAATCCAATTTTGTTTTGTTTTCAAGTAATAATAATTTCCCTGAGACTGTTAATGTCATGTATAATCTTTCAATTTAGAAATAAATTTTTGTATTTAAAATTACTATCTCAGAGTTTCATTTTTTGACCCACCAGAAATTTTGATTTGAATTAGAGATAGAGTGGTAAGTGAAATGTTTCTCTTCAAGTAATTGAAGTGAGCTCGAACCAGGGAAATGAAATACATAGAAATACTTGAACTTTTATAATGTTACTGGAGTGACACCCTTAGAGTTTACCTCACACCTGTTTAACGAACTTAATCTGCTTTCTTTCATGATTGATAAGTTTTATAAGGGATCACTGTTGCCTTTAGAGAAATCAGTCGTTTTGTATGTGTGTTGAGGGTTCAGGTGTCTGGCTGTTGTGAGGTAACTATAATTGTCGAATAAATGGTAAGTTTGGTAATCAAATATCAAGCACTTTGATACCAGGTTTGATTTGAAGAACAGACACTGGACACTTCGTCACATATATAAATGGTGCCCAAGACCACGGGAAAACAGATCACAAATATCACTCTGGTTTATACTGGTGGTGTTAGGGACATATTTTATTAGGAGAGTGACCATATAGTTGTTTATTTTATGAGAGTGGCCATATAATTGTTTTTTGCATTTTATTGTGTTGAATTCTTGTCATATTGAATTGTTAGTTGGGTAACTGAAAGAGATGGCTTTATTCAACGTTCAAGAATTTTTAGCAAACCCCTCCATCCAAGAGTTATCTGAAATCACTCTGACTAGAGCACAGTGGAGTGAGATAGCAGTAGCATGTGGTGGTCAGGTGTCTGCCAACATGGTAAAGGCACAAATAAAATTCATTGTAATCCAAGCATTGATGGACTCTGGTAAAATAGATGAAGAGTTAGGAGAAGCACAAGAGTTGTTGAACGCAGCTGAGGCAGAACTTATAGATAAACATGGGCAAAAGAAAGAGAAAAGTGATGCAGAAGCAGATCTTAGACGTCTAGAAGCAGAAGGAAATTTGATTAAGCTGAAGATACAGGCTGAAAGAGAGAAAATGCAGGCAAAAAGAGAAAGAGAAGACAGAGAAAAATGAGAAAGAAAAGAAAGAGAAGAAGAGAAAGCTGCTGAAGAATTAAGAAAAATAGCAGAAGAAGAAAGAGATAGAGCTAGACACAGGAGAGAGATGGAAAGGTTGAAAGCTACAGCTGAATTGCACATAACACCATCTAACCCTTCACAAGGTGATTCAAACCCTGTATTTGATGTAGTAAGAAGCCCCAGATGAGTTTTTTGATCACTTTGAAAAAAGTGGCTGCAGGTATGGGATGGCCAGAGGATAAATGGTCAGTCTTGTTACAGAGTGTTCTCATTGGTAAAGGAAGAAGTGCCTATTTAGCCTTATCAGCGGATCAGTGTAAAGAGAACAAGGTACTTAAACACAATGTGCTACAAGTTTACCAGATGACCCCTGAATATTATAATGAAAGATTCAGATCTCTGAGAAAGGATGACCAGGTAACTTTCTTGGATTATACCTACAAAGTAAAAAGATGTTTTAAACGATGGTTGGAGGCTGCTAAAGTTAAAACATTTGAAGATCTTGAAGAATTAGATGTTCTTGAACAATATCTTAGGGGAATTCCTGAACACATAAGAACCTATTTGAGAGAGAGAGAGGTGAATAAACTTGACAAAGCTGCTACACTTAGTGAGGACTACAATATCATCAGCAGCAGAAGGAACTATATTGCCAAGTATCAGAATCAGCGCACAGGTTTTAGGTCTCATCCAAATTTCAGGAGCAGATTTAATGGGAATCCTATAAGTGGTAATACCAAGTCAATGCACGGTAATATCCCTCAGCAAGCTACTGTAAAATCCTCATATAATCATGTTGCAAGGCAATTACAGAAGCCTAGTGTTGTCTGCTACAAGTGTGGAAGAGCAGGACACTTCAGTTGGGAGTGTCATCAGACACATTAGCAGTCCAATGTGTTACTTCTTACTGGTCAGGTAGTAAGAAGTGACCAGGTGAAACAGACTACAAAGAGCAATGTGGGGAGGAGTCAAACTCCAGTAAAGGCTGAGACTAAACAAGCTGAGTGTTTAGCTACCAGTGGAAATGTAACTTCAAGCAGTGAGTGGCTGAGCAGTTTGGAGGCTTTTAAGCCATATATCTATGAGGGTACGCTGACAACTCCAGGAGGAAGTGTGCAGGTACCAGTCAAGGTGTTACATGATACAGGGAGCAACCATGGTGTGGTAGTCCGTGGTGCTCACCCCCAGTTGGAGGAGAATCTTACAGGAGATTCTGTTATTTTGAAGGGTATTGGAGGAGAAGAGGTAACTCCTATATGCCGCTTACACCTGTCATGTGAATTAGTGACAGGAGACGTTGATTTTGCTGTAAAGGACTCACTGGCTGTTGAAGGTGTACATGTTCTGTTAGGGAATGAAGTTGGTAGTGTGCCATTTGTTCCTTGTCCTATAGTGACAGATAAACCATTGAGGATTAGTCCTACGGTGCCTGATTATAAAAACACGAAGGAATTGGTACCAAGGTATTGTAACATAATTATTGGTTTTTAGTGCACTAAAAATAATATTTACAGTGATTGTAAGCAAAGATACTTTTTCCCTTTTTTTATATTTCTTCATGTTACATGTTTTATGCTGTATCTTTTGAAGAATTCTTTTTTCTACATATATGTGGTGTGTTTGCTATTGCCTTAATTTTTGCTTTACATTTTTTTATATTTAATTTTTTGCAGAGTATATTTCTGTGTCTTTTGTATCCACATTTTTATATGATTGATTTATTTGCCTTATTTTGTTTAACACTTGGGAATTAAAATTTTGTTACTTAATTTAAATTTTACTGGAATAATTTTCTGATTAATTAATAGATTAATTTCTGATTTAATTTTGACTGATGATTAATTCAGATTTAATCCAATTTTGTTTTGTTTTCAAGTAATAATAATTTCCCTGACACTGTTAATGTCGTGTATAATCTTTCAATTTAGAAATAAATTTTTGTATTTAAAATTACTATCTCAGTTTCATTTTTTGACCCACCAGTAATTTTGATTTGAATTAGAGATAGAGTGGTAAGTGAGATGTTTCCCTTCAAGTAATTGAAGTGAGCTCGAACCAGGGAAATGAAATAAATAGAAATACTTGAACTTTTATAATGTTACTGGAGCGACGCCCATAGAGTTTACCTCACACCTGTTTAATGAACTTAATCTGCTTTCTTTCATGATTGATAAGTTTTATAAGGGATCACTGTTGCCTTTAGAGAAATCAGTCGTTTTGTATGTGTGTTGAGGGTTCAGGTGTCTGGCTGTTGTGAGGTAACTATAATTGTTGAATAAATGGTAAGTTTGGTAATCAAATATCAAGCACTTAGGTACCAGGTTTGATTTGAAGAACAGACACTGGACACTTCATCACAATATATATATATATATATATATATATATATATATATATATATATATATATATATATATATATATATATTGCTAAGAGTGTTCATGAACAATGAATACCCTTACTGAGCTCTGTGCTATTCAACATTTATTTTTCTTCGCAACAAGTACATACAGTAATTATCGAGCAGACCACACAAGAAGCAAGTAGTGTAGGCCTCTTTTGGGCTGCACCTTGTGCAATTACCGATTTTCTATGACTATTGTCCATCGTAGGCCTCTCTCCGTCTTAACAACGTCTCAGCTGTTTCATTTCCTGCTGAATCGAATCCTGCTTTCTGTCAAGGTGCTCTCCATATTCCAGGCAAACTGGAAAGCAAGGGCAGAACATGTGGCTCGCCAGCAGGCACGAGTAACAGAAATCGCACATCTTGGACCCAAGCCAAAAAACAGGGGAATGGAAGGCATTAAAGAAGGTAGTCAGAGGTCAAAGAAAGAAGTATGGGGCAGACCTCTATAGGAAGTAGACTCCTTGTCGATCAGCTCTCTTTGTTCCAGAAATTCAGAATAGGTGCCTCGCCTTTCATCAATCAACTTTGAGAAGATTTCCTCGAGATATAAACTGTATAATTGTGCACTGTATCGTTTTATGTAACATAATCAAGAGTGCCAGTATATGTCATTAATCATTCCTTTAAGAGATTCTCTCAGGGTATAATCTGGATGTTTGTGGCAACCCTACTTTGTCAGTTAACATGAACAAGGCGCCAAGGAGCCAGTGTTTAAAGCTCCCTTGTCTTACTCTTCTGATTTTATGTAAATACATGTAATTAACTAAGATCTAGAATTTCTCTACTGACTCCCATCTCAAAATAAGATTTCTTTAATATTATCATTCTCTTGTTTTGTGAGTGTTGATCCCCAGTCA
>NC_089756.1:3080497-3140497 GCF_040412425.1 Macrobrachium rosenbergii | reverse complement strand
ATCTCTTGATAATACGGTACATAATATATATATATATATATATATATATATATATATATATATATATATATATAACATATATATAGTATATATATATATATATATATATATATATATATATATTATATAAATATACATATATAATAATATAATAATATATATAATATATATAATCCCAGTGATATATATCATTTATCACTATATATATAATATACATATATAATCGGTATACATAATTCTCCATCGGAGATATTGTATAATAAATACATACATACATACATATATAAATGAAATTTTTATCGTGAATTACAATGATATTAAGCGACATTTGTAGCTTCCGATGATTGTATATATACATCATGGTGTGATAAAAAATTTCATAATAAGAGCTGTGTGTTCCAAACGCGTTTGGAACCAGCAGAACTATCATGGCGGAGGTGGGTCATTGCCGAGGCCAAGTACAATTTCCTGCTCACGAAGGAAAAAACAGTACAGCAGACTCGGTAATGACTTATACCTCTCTTGATGGCGTGGTGGTAACGTCTACTGGAGTCTGAATAGGTCTGTATAGGTCCGTGTCAAATGTCATTTATCACTTAAAGCCCCCGGTGATAATTCTCCATCGATACCAATTCATTTACATTTTGTAGCTTCATGATTTATATAAAAAAATTCCCCTTCGGTGATAATTCTCCGAATCAGAGATATTCCCCTCACGATGGAAAAAAACAGTACAGAACTTTGTAGTGATATTAAGTGAATAGGTTTGTCAAGGGTTCATCCCAGTGATACCAATTTTTATCACTTATATATATATATAATATATGAATATACATTTATATCATGATATATATATCATGTGATATATAATATGTGTTCCAATATATATATACAATACATATATATGACTTATACCTCTCTTGATAATATATATATATACAATAATTATATATGTAATATTTATACTTATATAAATTATGGTAATAATACATATATAATAAATATATGAATTTATAATAAATATAATATTATATATATATATAATATATACATGATATATACATATATAATATATATATAATTTTTATAAATATTCTGCTGTTCATCCTCTCTGCATTATTTAGTAAGAATATCATTCTAAGAAAGACAGGAAGGCCTCTCTGTCGATGCTAAGGGCAAAGGTAGGCTGTGTTTTTCAAAAAAAATAACATCTTTAGCAGGAATACTTTAGCATTAGAGACCTAACCCATAGGGAGGGTTTTACCAAGTAACCTCTAGTGAAGGTGGTCTTAGGCCTCCTTTTGCTCTGTTCTATGCATTTGGCGATGCTTTGTCAAATTTTCAGACTGCTGTCAGCTACATACAGGCATACTGACGCGAACAAAAGCCCAGGACTACAGCTTTGCCTGACCTGACCCAACGCCAGTAGAGAGAGAGAGACCTGAAGCCATGCGAAGCATGCACGTTGTGCGTAACTAATTCTTTGTGCCTCCCCTCTTACTGTTTTATTGGTACTAGTGAGGCGTCAAATGGGTCATTTCAAGACTTCTGATCATCAGTTTCATGCGCAAGCAACTCATGTCAGTGGTAAGTCAGAAATTTGACACTTTCTTCATCGATTTACTAGTATTCTCCCACTGTACTTCATCTTTTCCCTTTGTTTTCACCACTTCGCCACCATCTACAAGAACCTGGTATAACCATATTTCTTTTATGAAGTCTAGTGTATGAATAATTAGTATTGCCTAGTGAAATTGCGTAAGCTATTCCCGTGCAGTAAGTAGGAATTAGGGAAAGTTAAGTAAGTAAATTTCAGGCAGTCTTGTGTCTCTATCCCATTGTTTGGAAGAGAAATAGCCTTTACCAACACGAAACTGTGTTTGATATCTACCGGCATAGACACTCATTGCGTTATATTTTTTTACTTGAAGAAAGGGGGAATTGACTGTGTCAGACGCTGACCAATTGTTCATGTAATTTCCTCGCTATCACCGCACATTCTTTCTTTGTCGGGACTAATTGGGAAGTAAAGGGGTTTGATGTAATCCATTTGTTGCAGAATAATCCATTATCCCATACATTGTTCCCCGGCTGGAGACCTTACTCAATTAAGTAATTGTCTGTCTTTGAGGTTAACTTTAGCTTTAATTGACAGGTTATGTGTGTCACTGGCAAAGCAGAGCCCCATAAATTACATTAATTACTTAATAAACTCATCAGCCAAGCCCCACACATAATTGGCGATCTCGCCTAGGATCACTAATTAATTTAGAGATAAAAGAATCCGGAGTCAAAATTAATTACATATTAATTCCAAAGAGAAAAGTCAGATATTTAATTTCATGCTATTCTTCCAATCAAGGGAACAGGACAAGGCATAATAATAATAATACCAGTTTATGATTAAGAAATTAGCCGTAGGTAGGAAAGTGTGCATTGAGAGCATTTATAATTAACAATTTACAAAATTTTAAAAGAAACACTTTTGCTGCGTTCAGATACCGTGGGTTCTACATTCCAGCGAAGGTCGTTGGCCGAGTTATCGAGGCATTGTTAATATTTTGCTATTTTCCCTGGCGAAGGATTAATGCATGATATTGATTTTTGAATGAGTTAACTAGTGCACGACAAAGAACGGAGAAAGTGTGCCTAACGTGTCTCTCGTAAATAGGGAGGATAAAATTTGTGGAGTTCGTTGAATTTCAAAAGCAGTAACCACGTTCGCCACTACAAAGAGGCCCCGATCGAGCGTAACAAAGTTAATAAGTGTTCAGATAGCGAGAAGCATATCAAAATCCTGTGTCATTAATATAGCAAGCGAATGGCAACAGTTAATTTCATTATAATTTGCAATTTCCAAGTAAAATAAATTCAGTCCCATCAGGACGTCACGAATCCATTTCCTTGTTGTCTTGCTAGCGGGCATTCCATAAGCGTGACGGAAGTGGACAGCAATAATTCCATGCAAAAAAAGAAAAAGAAAAAGCGTAGCTCATAATAATGTCATTTTCCATCTCTCTAACATAAAATCCTTTGCATTGTTGGTGTATTTGTAAAGTCTCTGCTGAGCAAGTTTTCTGTGATGTTGTCCTGTTTTCTTCGCCTATACAATTGGTCACGCCTAATGTGCCAGGTCACGTGAATTTAATCATTTAAAACTGTGTGTATATTTGTTCACCTGTTGTCAATTGTGTATCTTGTATTTCTTCGTTCACAGGCATCAAGATTATATCCATTTTGAGTTCTGTCTATTTTTACATTGTACAGTGTACTCGTTCGCTGTATATTATTGTTAACTATTATCAACCTCAGGTCACTCACGATCTCTGTCTTGCGCGGCTCGGCGCCAGTCTGCCGCTATATAAACTGCCTGGATCTTGAATAAAGTAGCAGTTCTCTTTTACCTGCTCGTTTTTTTTTTTTTTTTTTGCACCTCTTACATATTTAGTTTAAATCTGTATTCCTGCATTTGCTTCATTCGTTTTGTGAGAGGAATTCGAGTGTTTTGTGTGATTCAATTGTAAACAAATGCACCTCGAGACGTCGTGTATTCATTCGCCGAGACTGCCGCTCAGCCGCATTTGTTTTGAATTTGCTGTGTTCTAAGGGATTCGTCCAAAATTTTGGAGCCCTGGTTGACCGCACCCCATGTCCGCCATCTTAAAACCTTTGTTGTTATTGGTTATGTGATTGGTTTGTAGCGCCACAGTCACCTTTAGCCTCTGCCTCATTGCCACTTCGGGAATACTTCGTTGTGCGGAGTAATCCCCCTCACAAAATCTTAGCCAGACATAGATAGAAGTAGGATAGGGTTCCATACAATAGATAAAAACAAGACATAATTTAGTCAGGGAATGATAGGTCTTAGTTAGGAAATATATAACAAGTTCCTATAAAAATCCACTGGCGTAAGAAATCATATAAGGAAACAGAAACTTATCATATTTAAAATCATAACTTCTCAGAATAAGAAGTTACGATTGTTAAAACAATCCCCAAAAAAAAAAGAACCCAAGACGACGCACCTCCCAATAGGAACCCTGCCAGTGTGCAGTTATAAAAATTTTACTTAAATTTTCTGAGGCAGCACAAATATTCTGGCTGAATCTCTCTCTCTCTCTCTCTCTCTCTCTCTCTCTCTCTCTCTCTCTCTCTCTCTCTTATATCTAAGTAAGCATTCAACCTAATCTAACCAAGTGTACGTGCACCAGATTCATGGGAAGAACAGGCTGACACCTGGATAACTAATTAAGCTAAGCCAAATACCAGAAACACCTCTGTCCCACAAATAGATGAGGGCAAGTTAAGATTAATTACAGTTAGAAACTGTCGGTCACAAGCGAGGTCTTTTACCCAGACTTGAGCAGAAAGTAGCATATTCCCCTCTGCATGAGAAGGGGGTAGTAGCACAGCGGGTACTGGGACCAGACACTCACGAGGGCCTCAAAAGCAACCTAATAGTTTACATCTCTCTCTCTCTCTCTCTCTCTCTCTCTCTCTCTCTCTCTCTCTCTCTCTCTCTCTTACCTTCCCTTTCTCTCTCACTGTTTTGTTACACTCTGCTGGGGTAAAGTACATTTTCCTTCAATATAACCTAGTTGGACTCAAGTAAAGGGATCCTAGGAACGCACTGGCACCATAGTGCCAGCAAACAAACTAGAAAAACAAAACCAGACAAAGGGAACACAGTTACATCAGTATATAAGGATACTGAGTGCCACCAGTGCGACCTTTACACAACACACCCAACCACAGTGTCACCTTATAAAAAAGATGCCACCCTAAATCTGAGGGATACTTCCTTGCTGCCCAAGTACGTCCAGTCGACCCAGATAGACGCCCTTCCCCACCCGAACCATGGCAGCAGAGAATTATAAAGCCTTCATGGAGCTGGGGATGGCGGCAGGTCTCACCAGATTGGACCTCACCAAGTGGGTCAAGGAGCAGATGGATGACTTGGCCAAGCAAGAGAAGGAAGAAAGACTCGAATGGCGGAACTATGAAGCCGAACAGAGGGTGTATGAAGAAGAACGGCGGAGGTATGAGGCCAAACAGAGGCAGCTGGAAGACGAAAGAGAAGAAAGAAGACAGCATGAGCTATCTCTCAAAGAAAAGGAGCTTGAGCTGGAAAGAGCTAAAAAAGGAAAATGCCGAAGCTGTGGCTAGACATCAAGCCTCCAACTCCACACCTGCTGCACCAAATCCTCCAATCTCGAGCATTAATTCCCTCGTCCCCAAGTAGACTGAGGACTAGCCAGAAGCATGGTTGGAGGAAATAGAGACACTTTTCGATAACTACGGCACCACCAAGACAGAGAAGGCCTT
Organism: Macrobrachium rosenbergii; assembly: GCF_040412425.1. Classification (NCBI taxonomy): domain Eukaryota; kingdom Metazoa; phylum Arthropoda; class Malacostraca; order Decapoda; family Palaemonidae; genus Macrobrachium; species Macrobrachium rosenbergii. Next base: position 3,135,172 of record NC_089756.1, on the reverse strand, counting down.
AGTACTAGCCAAGCACATGGAGGAAAAAGCTAAGGCAGCCCTTCACTCACTGGAGAAGAGCCAGAGAGGCAACATGGTTGAAGTGTGCAGAGTCATCATGAAGGCCTACGAAATAACCCCGGAGAAATGGAGACAGCAGTTCCGAGGCCTTGCCAAGGAAGTCGGCTGGTCCTGGGCCAAATGAGCCTGTCAAAGACCCAGCTTGGTACCCGCTGGTTCGACTCCTTGTCTTGCACTACATTTGAGGACCTCTTCAATCGGACCATGCTGGAGGATCTTTACCAATGTGTGCCTGGGCCCCTTGTTGTATATCTAAATAATAAGCAGCCCACCACCCTTATGGGAGCCTGCGGCATGGCCAACTGATGGGAAACCTTCAGCCAGTCCCACAGCACATCTCAGTAGCGCATAGTGCCACCCGAGTACCTCTCAGGCTTGACTTGCCCTAAGAATGGACTGCCGAGCAAGCCTATGTGAACCTACTGTAAGAGGGTGGGGCACACTGAAGCTGAGTGCCAATACAAGCTAGGCACTAACAAGCAGCCTCCTACTACCAGCCAGAACTCCTCTCCATCTTCATCCACTCAACCCTCTCCACCAACAGTTACTGCAGGTCACCGAGCCCCTACAAAGGCCAGTACTGATCCTGTGGTGCTGCCAGCCACCACAGTGCTGGCCATCTGGCCTGTCCACATCATGTCCCCACCACCAAGTTCGTCAACCTCATCGGCACCTCATTTTCCGCAGCCAGTCCGCAAAAGATACTTTACCACGAGAGATTGGAGACCCAGTTCATCTCGGTGGGCCCCCTTAAGGGCTCTAGCCTGCCCGTGACCCTTCCGGTCACAGTAGACACTGGGGCAGACATTAGCCTGATCTCAAGGGCCCAAGTGCCAGCCGGTGCCACGGTGGACGAGAAAACCTGGTGGGAGATGAAGTGGACAGAGGGTCACACCATTTCCGTTCCCACAGTCAAGCTTCAGGTCATGACACCTTGGGGCATGCTACCCCACCGCCTTGGCATGGTGGGTGGAATTCGGCCCAGAGTGGACTTCCTGTTGGGTCGGGACCTGCTCTGGGAAGCTCTTCTCCAATGCCACTTTCATATATATATATATATATATATATATATATATATATATATATATATATATATATATATATATATATATATATATATATATATATATATATATATATATATATATATATATATATATATATATATATATATATATATATATATATATATATATATATATATTATATATATATATATATATATATATATATATATATATATATATATATATATATATATATTATATATATTTTATATATATATATATATATATATATATATATATATATATATATATATATATATATATATACATATATATATATATATATATATATATATATATATATATATATATATATATATATATATATATATATATATACTGTATATATATACTTTTATATATTACATGTACATAGATTATCCCGACATGGAGGTTTGTCTTGTCCATGTACATAAATTATTTAGACATTGGGTTTTGTTCATGTACGCAGGTTATCCAGACCTAGAAGCTTGTCGGTGTAAGGTATATTCTCAAGACCTGGAGGCTTATCTTGTTCATGTAAGTAGATTTTCCAGATATGGAGGCTTGTCTTGTCCATGTAGATAGACTATCCCGACCTGAAGGCTTGTCTTGTCCATGTAAGCAGATTATCAAGATCTGGAGGTTTGCCTTGTCCATGTACGTATATCATCCAGACCTTGGGTTTTGTCCATATACGTAAATCATCCAGACTTAGAAGCTTGTCCATGTACCTAGATTATCCAGACCTGGAGGCTTGTCTTGTTCATGTACACAGATTATCCAGACCTGGAGGCTTGTCTTGTTCATGTACACAGATTATCCAGACCTAAAGGCTTGTCTTTTCTATGTACGTAGGTTATCTCAACCTAGAGACTTGTCTTGTTCATGTATGTAGATTATCCTCAACTGGAGGCTTGTTTTGCCAATGTACCTAGAGTATCCAGACCTGGAGGCTTGTCTTGTCCGTGTATATAGATTATCCATACCTTGGGTTTTATCCATGTACGTAGATTATCCAGATGTGAAATCTTGTCCATGCACATAGATTATCCAGACCTGGAGGCTTGTCCATGTACATAGCTTGTCCAGACCTGGAGATTTGTCTTGTCCATATACACAGATTATCCAGACCTGGAGGTTTGCCTTGTCCATATACACAGATTATCTAGACCTGGAGGCTAGTCTTGTCAATATACATAGATTGTACCGACCTGGAGACTTATCATGCCCATGTACGTAGATTAACCAGACCTGGAGGCTTGTCCTGTCCATGTTTTTAGGTTATCCATACCTGGAGGCTTGTCTTGTTCATTTACAAAGATTATCCAGACCAGGAGGCTTATCTTATTCATGTACACTCGGCAAGAAAAGTGAAGATACAGTTTTCATTACATTTCGTTCATCAAATTTTAATTTTTTTCCTACAGAAAACACATAGTCTCGGTAAATTTACTCTAGAATATGAAAACACAATGCAAATTATATCATATATGTTAAATCTGCAAAACAAAAACGTTCAGATACTTAAAAACACCATGCATGTCCGAAGTAATCAGAATTTCTCAGATGACTTCGTTCATAGAGATCTAGAAGATAGTGTGTGGATATCTCGGTGTAGTACTGTTTATCAGAATGGTAATATTTACACGTTTTCCGTTATGAACGGGCTTATTATTGCATCATCATACGAGGTAATGAAAATTTCTTTAATTTTTACACATTCATATTTGTATTTCCCGGTGTTAAAAATCAGCTGGAATTAATGGCGGTAAATGTTGTGACAGCTAGGGTAGGTTGACCAAATCTATTTAAATCCGCAAGAGCGTTCTCTATGATGTGAGGAGCACTTCGGCGGGAAAACACAAGTAACTGGATGTTTCTTGACACTGCCATAGTTTCTCTCTTTCTCTCTCTCTCTCTCTCTCTCTCTCTCTCTCTCTCTCTCTCTCTCCATTGCTAAAACATACTATACAAATATAGTATCGCTCAATCTCTACAAGAAAAAATAATGAAATGAGTAGCTCTACATATAGGCCTAGGCTTACGCAACAGCAACTCTCTCTCTCTCTCTCTCTCTCTCTCTCTCTCTCTCTCTCTCTCTCTCTCTCTCTCTCTCTCTCTCTCGTTTCCGATTATACAAGCATTCCGTTCATTGTGGTGTCATAAATTCATTTGTGTAAGGTTACTTGGTAGGTTATGTCGAAAAATTTTTATTTGCTCAGAACTATCGCTGCAAATTACAACTTGAACGAATACTGTAAAGCTTACTACTGCATTCAAGTATCAATGATTTCAGAACCGTAGAATATGATTGAAAGTTATAGGAGGTCAAGCAAAGAGCAAACACATTAAGACTGAAGCTCCTCCCCCTCTTAAAGTTGCCAGATGTCGCATTAATTAGCAATATACGTCCGAAGATTTTAAAAAACTGTATCCTCACTTTCCTTGCCGAGTGTACATAGATTATCCCAACCTGGAGGCTTGTCTAGTCCATGTACATAGATTATCCATACCTAGAAGCATGTCAATAGGTAGATTATCCAGACCTAGAAGCTTACCTTCTTCATGTACGCAGATTATCCAGACCTGGAGGCTTGTCTTGTCCATGTACGTAGATTATCCCGACCTAAAGGCTTGTCTTGTAAATATACATAGATAATCTCGACCTAGAGGGTTGTCTTGTTCATGTGCATAAATTAAACTCACCTTGAGGCTTGTTTTGTCAATGTACCTAGAGTATCCAGACCTACAGGCTTGTCTTGTCCATGTATGTAGATTATCCAAACCTGGAGGCTTGTCTTGTCCACATACGGAGATTATCCAGACCTTGGATTTTGTCCATGTATGTAGATTATCCAGACATGGAGGCTCCTCTTGTCTATGTACGTAGATTATCCAGACCTTAGGTTTTGTCAATTTACGTAGATTATCCAGACCTACAGGGTTGTCTTGTCCATGTACGTAGATTATCCAGACCTGGAGGCTTGTCTTGTCCATGTACTTAGATTATCCAGACCTTGGGTTTTGTCTGTGTATGTAGATCATCTAGACATAGAAGCTTCTCCATGTACATATAGTATCCAGACCTGGAGGCTTGTTCATGTGCATAGCTTATCCAGACCTAGAGGCTTTTCCATGTTCATAGATTATCCAGACGTAGAGGCTTCTCTTGTCTATGTACGTAGATTATCCAGACCTACAGGCTTTTCCATGTACATAGATTATCCAGACCTTGAGGCTTGTCTTGTCCATGTACATAGATTATCCAGACTTTGGGTTTTGTCAATGCACATAGGTTATCCAGACCTTAGGTTTTGTCCGTGTACATAGATTATCCAGACCTGGAGGCTTGTCCATGTACGTATCTTATCCAGACCCAGAAGATTTTCGATGTACGTTAATTATCCAGACCTGGAGGCTTCTCATGTCCATGTACGTAGATTATCCAGACCTTGGATTTTGTCATTGTACATAGATTATCCAGACCTAGAAACTTGTCCATGTGCATAGATTATCCATACCTGGAGGCTTGTCTTGTCTATGTACGTAGGTTATCCAGACCTCGGGTTTTGACCATGTACGTAGATTATCCATACCTGGAGGCTAGTCCATGTACATAGATTACCCAGACCTGGAGGGTTGTTTTATTCATATGCGTAGATTATCCAGACCTAATTGCTTTTGTTGTCCATGTACGTAGATTAGCCAGGCTTGGAGGCTTGTCTTGTGCATTTACATGCATTATCTAGACCTAGAGGCTTGTCTTGTCAAAGTACATAGGTTATACCGACCTGGAGGCTTGTCTTATCCATGTACTTAGATTATCCAAACCTTGGGTTTTGTCCATGTATGTAGTACAGTATCCAGACCTAGAAGCTTGTCCATGTACATAGATTATTCAGACGTGAAGGCTTGTCTTCTCCATGTATGTAGATTATCCAGTCCTGGAGGCTTCTCTTGTCCACATACATAGATTATCCAGACCTGGAGGCTTTTCTTGTCCATGTACGTAGATTATCCAGACCTGGAGGCTTGTCTTGTCCATGTAAGTAGATTATCCAGACCTGGAGACTTGTCTTGTACCTGTGCGTAGATTATCCAGTTCTTTGGTTTTGTCCATGTATGTAAATTTTCCAGTCATAAAAGCTTGTCCAGGTACGTAGATTATCCAGACCTAGAAGCTTGTTCATGTAAGGTGGATTATCCAGACCTGGAGGCTTGTCTTGTTCATGTAACTAGATTATCCAGACCTGGAGGCTTCTCTTCTTCATGTACATAGATTATCCAGACTTTCAGACTTGTCCGTGTACATAGATTATCCAGACCTAGAGGCTTGTCCATGTGCATAAATTGTCCAGACATGGAGGCTTGTCTTGTCCATATCAGTAGATTATCCTGACCTTGGGTTTTGTCCATGTACGTAGATTATCCAGACCTAGAAGCTTGTCTACGTACATAGATTATCCAGACCTAGAGTATTACCCATGTACATAGATTATACAGACCTGGAGGTTTGTCTTGTCCATGTATGTAGATTATCCAGACCTGGAGACTTTTCTTGTCCATGTAAGTAAGTAGATTATCAAGACCTAGAAGCTTGTCATTATACATGGATTATCCAAACCTAGAGGCTTGTCTTGTTCAGGGACATATATTATCTCGACCTGGAGGCTTGTCTTGTCCATGTACTTTGATTATCCAGACCTGCAGGCTTTTTTTGTCCATGAACATAGATTATCCAGACCTGCACGCTTGTCTTGTCCATGTACGTAGATTATCCAGACCTAGAGGCTTGTCCATGCATGTAGATTATCCAGAGCTGGTGGCTCGCATTGTCCATGTATGTAGATTATCCAAACCTTGGGTTTTTTCCATGTACGTAGATTATCCAGACTAGAAGCTTGTCCATGAACTTAGACTATCCATACCTGGAGGCTTGTCTTGTCCGTGTACGTAGATTATCTGGACCTGGATTCTTGTGTTGTCCATGTACATAGATTATCCAGACATAGAATCTTTTCCATGCACGTAGATTATCCAGACCTGGAGGCTTGTCTTGTCCACGTACATAGATTATCCAGACCTTGGGTTTTGTCAAAGTATGTAGATTATCCATATCTGGAGGCTTGTCTTGTCCATGTACAAAGATTATCCAGACCTGGAGGTTTGTCTTCTCCATGCACAAAGATTATCCAGACCTTGGGTTTTTTCCAAGTATGTGGATTATCCAAACTTAGAGGTTTGTCTGTGTACATAGATTATCCAGGCCTGGAGGCTTGTCTTGTCAATGTACATAGATTATATAGACCTGGAGCCTTGCCTTTTCATGTATGTACATTACCCCAACCTGAAGGCTTGTCTTCTACATGTACATAGATTATCCCGACCTGTAGGCTTGTCTTGTTCATGTACATAAATTATCCAGAACTGGAGGCTTCTCTTGTCCATGTACGTAAATTATCCAGAACTGGAGGCTTGTCTTGTCCATGAACATAGATCATCAAGACCTCTAGGCTTGTCCGTATACGTAGATTATCCAGATCTGGAGGCTTGTGTTGTCCAAGTACATATATTATCCCGACCCGGAGGTTTGTTTTGTCCATGTACTTACATTATCCAGACCTGGATGCTTGTCCATGTACATAGATTATTCAGACCTAGAAGCTTATCCATGCATATAGATTTTCCAGACATGGAGGCTTGTCTTGTCCATGTATGTAGATTATCCAGACCTTAGGTTTTGTCTATGTGCGTAGATTATCCATACCTGGAGGCTTGCCCATGTGTGTAGATTATCTAGACCTAAAGGCTTGTCTTATTCATGTACAGGGTGTTTCGAAATTAGAGCCCCCCCCCCCCAAAGCATAAGCTAAAATTGATATGGACAAAAACAAAAGTAATTCAGAACAGGTATTTATTTAAGTTTCTCTCTGAGTATTTAATATTTTGTGTAGCCTCCATCCATCTGCCTGTACAACAGCCTGCATTCTTAAGGGGTATGATTTCAGCAAATCGCAAAAAAACTGAGACTCGAACTCCATTTCCCTGAGCACTTCGGCACCTCTCTTCAGAGGTCGTCGAGGCTTGGTATACCATCATAGTTCACTATGCGCGCTTCAACACAATCCTTTAAGATACTACTAATGTTTTCACACACATTAAGGTCAGGGAAGCTACCTGGAAATTCACTTGACGAGAAGAAATTGATACCACTGTCTTGAAGCCGCTCCTTGAAACATAGTGCCTTATCATGCAAAAATGTGACTTCTTCAACAGATAACACATTTTCAGGATCTTTGAGGAAAGGAAATACTCCACCAGTAAGCACAGTTTCTCTGAAGTATTCGCCATTCCATGACTGTCCTTTTTCTTTGATGAACCACATTACCTGTTTGGCTGTGAAACAGAGAAAATTTCCAAGCATTCAGGAAATTTCACAATTTGACAATAGCACACGTCATCGCTGATATCATCCAACTTTGCAGCCCAAATGATGTCATTTTTATGATTTGGCTTCCTGACTGTGTAAATGAAGAATTCATCTGATGCGGCAACATGGAGAAAGTCAGCTTCATCCCAATCTTTAAGAAATGAACAACAAAACCATGCACGGTCTTCTCTCTGTTGCTGAGTGATGTTGGGCTTGCTGATAACATGAAATGTCTTGATACCAGGTTTTTTCAACTCACGATATACAGCACTATAACTTCTCTTCTTTCCCCTTTTTGTTTCTAGTTCAAGCGCCAATTTACGTAAAGACTTTCTTGGTCTACCCACTGCCTCAGCTATGATGTCTTTTGACCCCTGAGAAAGGACTTCAGGCCTTCCAAGATTCTCAATCTTTTTGTGATGACAGTCATATGGATTTTTGTTCCAGTTTCTTTTAACAAAGGATTCATCTCTTTTAATGTACTTAGCTATTCAGGAAGGTGAAATGAAGGATGCACCAGCATCCCTGACCTCTCTGAAGGCTATAGCCCGGATTCGGTCAATCCATCTGATTTCCTCCGAGTCATTAGCCATGGCTGTATCTAACTCCATCACTCAGTCTGAAAATACAAGAAATGTAAAATGAAAAATAGCTTAATAGAAACTTAAAACAATGTACTTGGAGATATGCTATAGCAGAAAACTTCATAACTTTCCATTTGTTCTGTGGAGGGGGGGGGCCTCTAATTTCGAAACACTCGGTACATGATTAGGGAGGTTTGCTACAGTTACAGGAATATCATAACTTTCTAATTCTTCCTCTAAAAATTCCAGTGAATCATCTACAAGCACTTTTGTAAACAAAGAGACAACATCAAAACTAACCATAGTAAAATCAAATTTCGAATTCAAACTATTCAATTTGTCTATAAAGTCAACATTGTTTTTTACATTCGTGTTAGAAATGTTTCCTACCAAAGGCGTAAGAATTTTGATAACAAGCCATTTAGAGAAATTATACGAGACTGAGCCTCACGAACTAATAATGATTGGTCTAATAGGGTCATTGATTTTGTGTGTCTTGACTAAACCGTAGAGATATTGAAGGGAGGAGCACCCAGTGCTGAACTGTTGAACTAAATAGATTTAATTTGTTTGCTAAAATGAGAGTTGACTGTCTGTGTAGGATCTGACCTCAGTTTCGAGTAAGTTTCAATATCATTCAATAAAGCCATTATTTTATTTACATAGACACTTTTATTCATTATCACCACTACATTAGACTTATCTGCCTTTGTTACTTGCAATGTTTCGTCTTTTTTAAGGTTTTTGTAGGCCTGGAGAAATTTGATTTTACTATGGTTAGTCTTGATGTCTCTTTGTTTACAAAAGTGCCTGTAGATGATTTACTGGAATTTTTAGAGGAAGAATTAGAAAGTTATGATATTCCTGTAACTGTAACAAACCTCACTAATCTTATAAGGTTATGTATCAAAGATAATAAATTTTGTTTTAATGGGGAATTTATTGTACAAATGTTCGACACGGCTATGGGTAATCCCTTATCTCCTGTCCTTAGCAATTTTTACATGGAATTTTTTGACACGAAATCCTTACCAAGAATTTTACCCCGAAAAGTTATATGGTTTAGGTATGTGGATGAAATTTTCTGTATCTGGCCAGTTCACGAAAATCTCCAGGAATTTCTGGTTAAGCTAAATAATTTAGTCCCTTCTATAAAAATTTACCGTAGAGAAAGAAAGAAATTGTAATTTGATTTTTCTTGATGTAACTGTCCATAGACATGATAGAAATTTCACCTTTTCAGTCTTTCGAAAATCAACTAACATTGCCACTTTTGTTCATTATTATTTCAGTCATCATCAAAATGTTAAATTCTCTGTCTTTTCTGGAATGTTCTTAAGGGCTTTTCGCGTTTGTAGCCCGCAGTTCATTGATGCTGAGATCAAAACTATTTATGATAATGCTTTGAAACTTAAATACCCAAGGACCTTTGTAGGTGTAGCATGGAAAAGAGCGAGGAAAACATTTTATTTAACTAATAACAAACTTGAATTCAGCAAGCATAATATTCTCACATTACCGTATAATGAAAGGTTTTACAAATCCCTAGAATTTTAAAGCTTTTCAACATAAATGTTGTTTTCAGTAATTTTAATGTTAAGAGTTTAGTAATAAAAAATTCTCCTAAAGATGTTTCTGGCTGCATCAATGAAATTCCTTGTAAAAAGTGTGATAAAATATATTATGGAGAAACTGGAAAATCACTTTCACAGCGAACCAAACAACACCAATATTCTGTGAGAACTGCCCAAATATCGAATGTATTATTCGTACATATGAGAGATTTAGATCATCCTATTAACTGGAGTGAAGCAAGATCTTCAGTCTCGTGCAACGACACAGTTAAAAGGAACATCATTGAATACTGTTTTATCAAGTCAAATAATGAAAGAGTTCTAAATTTAAGTCTTGGTTTGTTTCAACTTGGTGCCTTCATAATTAAATAATTGTTGATAAATATAAGCAAAATTAGTATTCAGTTTCATACATGTTTCTGCAATTTGAATGGGTAAGATTCCGTATCTCTTATGGTTAAGTATATGGTTTCAGTTCATGACCGCGTGATCCCGGATTTTCCTGGATTATCTTTCTGTTTATTACCCTTTGACAATTGACCATCTGGTATTATTGTCCTTTTTGTTCACTATGTAACCTTCTTTTCATCTGTGTCTCATTTGTGTCCAGATGATGCGTTAACAACGTGAAAGCGCTTGGTACTGAACTTCTGCCTTCATTTTCCTGTGGGATTCGCTTATATAGATATATATATACATATATATATATATATATATATATATATATATATATATATATATATATATATATATATACATATATATACATATTTATGTGTGTGTGTGTGGGCGCGCGCGCGCTCCAGAACGTACGCTTTATAGACATGGAATGCAAAAAAATTCAGGTAAAGGGAGCTACTAGCTATCATACATCCCAACGGATACGTGTCCCTATTATCGTTTTTATTTTATTTTTTTTTTTTTTTGCTGCTGGGGCCGCGAAGGTTATTGCACTGCATCAGAAGACCTGAGAGGAAAGTTGCTGCAATGCCAGTTGGAGGTTGGAATCCGTAGCTGTTTTAGGTTACGTCGAAGTTGCGACTGAACGGACTTTTCGTTTCAGACGGGGAGTGTTGCGAAATGTTTTTTTTTTTTTTTTAAGAGCACTCCTTGGCAACGTTGTGTTTTAATATCTTTATATTTATTTAAGATTATATGATCATTTTTTTTCTATTTTCAGTAGAGAGCAGCTTCGTTATATTTTCTTTTTTAAATAAAATCACTTTTATATTTTCAATAGAAAGGAACTTCGTCATATTCTCTAAATAACACCACTTTTCTCTTTTCAATAGAAAACAGCTTCGCTATAATTATTTCTTTAACATTAGAAGGTCGCTTTCCTCTCTTTTTAGTAGAGAGCAGCTTCGTTATATTTCTTTAAAATTAGAAAGTCGTTTTCTCTCTTTTTAGTAGAGAGCAGCTTCGTTATATTGCTTTAAAGTTAGAAAATCGTTTTCCAGTAAAACAGCTTCATTATATTTTATTTTAAATAAGATCACTTTTATCTTTTAAAGAGTGACCAGCTTCGTTTCATTTCTTTAAAATTAGATCGTTTATTTCTTTTCAATTTAAAGCAGCTTCGTTATATTTATATATATATATATATATATATATATATATATATATATATATATATATATATATATATATATATATATATATATATATATATATATATATATATTATGAGATCACTCTTATTTTCTTCTGAAAGCAGCTTTACAAACGAAAGTTCACATTTCCGTTGAGAACTGAAATTGCAGACGATGGCTTTCCTACTTCATGGGAAGAAAAAATGCAAAGAAATGTTACTGGTGTAACTGAAGAATAAGAGTTTACTGTTTTTGCAGCACCCAAAGACGTGAATTGAACATTTATACGGTGCAGATTTGATGAATGAACGATCCTCTGGCAGCTGTTTACAGCGCCAAAACATCGTGTCATTCATTCCTAGTTTGACGAACTGGCGAAAGCTATTTTTTCCTCATTCTGAGAAAATAGCCTTCAAATATTTTGATATTATTCTTAGCCTCTAATGAGCTCATCTTTTGAGGAAAGTTGGTTGGAAAATGTGACAGTGCAGACAGCTGAAATTGGTATATGTTATGGAATGTCACAGACTGAAACACTTTGGCTGAAAAACTCAAAAAGTTAATAAAATGGGATACGCCAGTTCGTCAACACAGGGACGAATTATTTATTGAACAAATTTTGGAAAATAATTTTTCAAGAAGAAGAAAAGAAGGAAGTCTTGGATTTTTTCTCTCTCTCTTTTGCTGCCATCAACCTCCTGCTAGTCTTCCTTTTTGTGCTACAGAGAGAGAGAGAGAGAGAGAGAGAGAGAGAGAGAGAGAGAGAGAGAGAGAGAGAGAGAGAGAGAGAGAGAGAGAGACTGAACCTTTTCGAGAGGCTATATAAGCTCCTTCCCTTGTACAGTATATATGGCTTCCCGTCCGAATATATATATATATATATATATATATATATATATATATATATATATATATATATATATATATATATATATATATATATATATATATATATATATATATATATATATATATATATATATATATATATATATATATATATATATATATATATATATATATATATGAAATTTTTTTTTTATCACACCGTGATTTATATACAATCATGAAGCTACAAATGTCGTTTAATATCAAATTCACGCTACCTCGAGAGTATCTCCATCGGAGATACTCTCGAGGTAGCGTGAATTTGATATTAAACGACATTTGTAGTTTCATGATTGTATATATATATATATATATATATACTGTATATATAATATATATATATATATATATATATATATATATATATATATATATATATATATATATATATATATATATATATATATATATATATATATATATGGCTCGTCGTTTATTATTTTCCAAAGGCTGCCCAAATACCCTCACAGACTGGTTAAGAGAACACCATAAAACAATAGGTGAGGAAGGACGAGAGCGCCTCTCGGATGCTGATGGTGCTGATTTGATGGGTATAGGGCCACAACCACCGCCGCCCGCCGCCGCCGCCGCCGCCATAGGTTTTTCGGATCCGTCAAATAAGGCAAAAAGGCGTCATGTGAGAGAAGGCCGCCCACCGCAGCTTCTCTTGCCTGTCTCACCTGTTCGCTGCTCGTCCTCCCCCACCTGTAATGATAACGGGCGCATAACGTCCGTCCGTTCGGTCCTCGTTGTTTGTTTCCAGGTGATTTGGAAAACTGGATGCTGTAGATCACCGCCGGTGACGTATTGCATAGCAGATAGTTCGCTGTCCCCAACAGGTGTAACTCCGGCTTATATGGAGTTTCGGGAGTGGCACGACGCTGGGTGGGTGGCAGCGGCGGCGGTCCTGGGAGGCCTTCGTCGGGGTGGTGATGGCCCCGGGGAGAGGGGTTAGGGGAGGGAGGGAAGGAGGGAGAGGGTGGCGGCGATAGGGTGGAATCGTGGGAGATGGGGAGATTACCTGCGTGAGAGAGAGAGAGAGAGAGAGAGAGAGAGAGAGAGAGAATGCAGGATGATGTGTGTGTATATTAGGTAGGGGAGGGGAAGGAGGAGGAGGGGAGGGGAAGGGGAGGAGGTGATTCAAACCCAAGATGCATTATAGTTTTGGTAGAAGAGTCGCTCACTTCAATGCCCTTTGATGATGAGAGAGATGAGAGAGAGAGAGAGAGAGAGAGAGAGAGAGAGAGAGAGAGAGAGAGGACTGGCAATGTTTTTAAGTATAATGGATGCTGAGAAACTAAGAAACTGCTCCTTTGGCACTAACCCCCCGCAAACCCCTACTACCGTTAGCCCTACCCCTTCCATACCCCTAACCCCCTCTTACCCCTAACCGCTCTTACCCCTACCCCTGCTGGTGCCAAAGTTAACGCGCTGATGAAAGACGTGGGTACGTTGGTTGACATCTGGCGGCGCCTTTATATTGTTTTGATAACCTCCTCCCCTGGCGGCCGGATTGAGAACTATAACCACGCGGGTACGACAGCTTTTATCATGGCAGGCAGCAGGCGGAAGTGGGGGGTGGCGAGTGAGTGAACGAACGAGTATTGGGGGTAAAGGGACGATGGAATAGAAGAAGAAGGAGAGGAAGAAGTTGCTCGGAGACTCAGAGTAAGCGATACCGCCTAGCGAATGAAGAAGAAGAAGAGGAAGAAGAGGGAGAGGAAGAAAAGACTCAAGAGTAAAAGATAACATCTAACAGAAGAAGAAGAAGAAGAAGAAGAAAAGAAGAAGGAGAAGTTGCTCGGAGGCTCAGAGTAAAAGATATCACCTAGCACAGTGATTCTTAAACTGGGGGGTGCGCCCCTCTAAGGGGGCGCCAGAAGCTTCCAAGGGGGGCGCAAGCAGGGTTGCCAGATGGTGCCTATTATTTTTTTTTAATTTGTGATATTAATTGCAAAATTGCCAAAAACATTATCACTGTTTCCATATGTTTTCTAATTATTATCTCAAAACATGCCAAAAATTCAAAATATAAGTCAATTTTCATTTCAAGTCTTATTTATGAACTGAAATATAGTACAGTGCAGTCTTATAAAAAACTTAACAGCAATGAAACAAAAATCTATCATTCATCCATATATTCATATAAGCAAATAAGCAACATATTGTTTAGTTTATAGTTGGCAAAAATTTCAGGGGTGGGGAGGGGCGTGGGATCTATACATAATGCAGAGGGGGGCGCAAGGCAAAAAAGAAGATGAAGAATGAGAGGAGGAAGAAGAAGAAGGAGAGGAAGAAGTTGCTCGCAGACTCAAGAGTAAAAGATAACACCCAACGGAAGAAGAGAAGAAGAAGAAAAGAAGAAAGAGAAGAAGTTGCTCGGAGGTCAGAGTAAAAGATACGACCTCGCAGAAGAAGAAGAAGAAGAAGAAGAAGAAGAAGAAGAAGAAGAAGAAAGAAGAAGTTGCTCAGCGATTCAGAATAAAAGATACCACCTAGCAGAAGAAGAAGAAGAAGAAGAAAAAGAAGAAGAAGGAAAGGATGAAGTTGCTCAAGAGACTCAGAGTAAAAGATACCACCTAGAAGAAGAAGAAGAAGAAGAAGAAGAAGAAGAAGAAGAAGAAGAAGGAGAAGGAGAGGAAGAAGAAGTTGCTCAGCGATTCAGAATAAAAGATGCCATTTAACAGAAGAAGAAGAAGATGAAGAAGAAGAGAAGAAGAAGAAGAAGAGGAAGAAGAAGAAGAAGAAGAAGAAGAAGAAGAAGAAGAAGAAGAAGAAGAAGGAAAGGATGAAGTTGCTCAGAGACTCAGAGTAAAAGATATCACCTAGAAGAAGAAGAAGAAGAAGAAGAAGAAGAAGAAGAAGAAGAAGAAGAAGAAGAAGACGAAGAAGAAGAAGTTGCTCAGAGACTCAGAGTAAAAGATACCACCTAGAAGAAGAAGAAGAAGAAGAAGAAGAAGAAGAAGAAGAAGAAGAAGAAGAGGAAGAAGAAGTTGCTCAGAGACTCAGAGTAAAAGATACCACCTAGCAGAAGAAGAAGAAGAAAAAGAATAAGAAGAAGGAGACGTTACTATGAGACTCAGAGTAAAAGATACCACCTAGCAGAAGAAGAAGAAGAAGAAGAAGAAGAGGAAGAAGTTGCACGGAGACTCAGATTAAAAGATACCACCTAGCAGAAGAATGAAGAAGCAGAGGAAGAAGATGCTTGGAGACTCAGAAGAAGAAGAAGAAGAAGAAGAAGAAGAAGAAGAAGAAGAAGAAGAAGAAGAAGAAAGAGAGGAAGAAGAATAAGAAGAAGGAGAGGATGAAGTTGCTCGTAGACTAAGAGAAAAAGATACCACCAAGCAGAAGAAGAAGAAGAAGAAGAAGTTGCTTGAAGGCTCAGAGTAAAAGATACCACCTCGCAGAAGAAGAAGAAGAAGAAGAAGAAGAAGAAGAAGAAGAAGAAGAAGAAGAGGAAGAAGAAGTTGCTCAGAGACTCAGAGTAAAAGATACCACCTCGCAGAAGAAGAAGAAGAAGAAGAAGAAGAAGAAGAAGAAGAAGAAGAAGAAGAAGAATAAGAAGAAGTTGCTCGGAGACTCAGAGTAAAAGATACCACCTAGCAGGAGAAGAAGAAGAAGAAGAATAAGAAGTTACTCTGAGACTCAAAGTAAAAGGTACCACCTAGCAGAAGAAGAAGAAGAATAAGAAGTTACTCTGAGACTCAAAGTAAAAGGTACCACCAAGCAGAAGAAGAAGAAGAATAAGAAGTTACTCTGAGACTCAAAGTAAAAGATACCACCTAGCAGAAGAAGAAGAAGAAGAAGAGGAAGAAGAAGTTGCTCGGAGACTCAGGGTAAAAGATACCACCTAGCAGAAGAAGAAGAAGAAGAAGAAGAAGAATAAGAAGTTACTCTGAGACTCAAAGTAAAAGATACCACCTAGCAGAAGAAGAAGAAGAAGAGGAAGAAGAAGTTGCTCGGAGACTCAGGGTAAAAGATACCACCTAGCAGAAGAAGAAGAAGAAGAAGAAGAAGAATAAGAAGTTACTCTGAGACTCAAAGTAAAAGATACCACCTAGCAGAAGAAGAAGAAGAAGAAGTTACCCTGAGACTCAGAGTAAAAGATACCACCCAGCAGAAGAAGAAGAAGAAGAAGTTACTCTGAGACTCAGAGTAAAAGATACCACCTAGCAGAAGAAAAGGAAAAGAAGGAGAAGATGCTCAGAGGCTCAGAGTAAAAGATACCACCTAGCAGAAGAAGAGGAAAAGAAGGAGAAGATGCTCAGAGGCTCAGAGTAAAAGATACCACCTAGCAGAAGAAGAAGAAGAAGAAGTTACCCTGAGACTCAGAGTAAAAGATACCACCCAGCAGAAGAAGAAGAAGAAGAAGTTACTCTGAGACTCAGAGTAAAAGATACCACCTAGCAGAAGAAGAAGACGAAGAAGAAGAAGAAGGAGAGGAAGAAGTTGTTTGGAGACTCAGAGTAATAGATACCACCTAGCAGAAGAAGAAGAAGAAGAACAAGAAGTTGCTCAGAGACTCAGAGTAAAAGATACACCCTAGCAGAAGAAGAAGATGAAGAAGAAGAAGAAGGAGAGGAAGAAGTTGTTTGGAGACTCAGAGTAAAAGATACCACCTAGCAGAAGAAGAGGAAAAGAAGTAGAAGATGCTCAGAGGCTCAGAGTAAAAGATACCACCTAGCAGAAGAAGAAGAAGAAGAAGAAGAAGAAGAAGAAGAAGAAGAAGAAGAAGAAGAAGAAGAAGAAGAAGTTACTCCAAGACTCAGAGTAAAAGATACCACCTAGCAGAAGAAGAAGAAGAAGAAGAAGAAGAAGAAGAAGAAAGAAGAAGAAGAAGAAGAAGTTGCTAGGAGACTCAGAGTAAAAGATACCACCTAGCAGAGGAAGAAGAAGAAGAACAAGAATTTGCTCAGAGACTCAGAGTAAAAGATACCACCTAGCAGAAGAAGAAGAAGTAGGGGAGGAAGAAATTGCTTGGAGACTCAGAGTAAAAGATACTACCTAGCAGGAGAAGAAGAAGAAAAGAAGGTGAAGAAGATGCTCGGAGGCTCAGAATAAAAGATACCACCTAGAAGAAGAAGAAGAAGAAGAAGAAGAAGAAGAAGAAGAAGAAGAAAAGAAGAAGGAGAAGTTGCTCAGAGGCTCAGAATAAAAGATACTGCCTAGCAGAAAAAGAAGAGGAAGAAGAAGAAGAAGAAGAAGAAGAAGAAGAAGAAGAAGAAGCTCAGAGGAAGAAGAATAAAAGAGAAGTTGCTCTGAGACTGCAGAAAAAGAAGAGGAAGAAGAAGAAGAAGAAGAAGAAGAAGAAGAAGAAGAAGAAGAAGAAGAAGAAGAAGAGGAAGAAGAATAAGCAGGAGAGGAAGAAGTTGCTCGGAGACTGTCAGTAAAAGATGCCACCTACCAGAAGAAAAAGAAGAAGAAGAAGAATAAGAATAAGAAGTTGCTCAGAGACTCAGAGTGAAAGATACCACCTAGCAGAAGAAGAAGAAGAAAAAGAAGAAGAATAAGAATAAGAAGTTGCTCAGAGACTCAGAGTGAAAGATACCACCTAGCAGAAGAAGAAGAAGAAGAAGAAGAAGAAGAAGAAGAAGAAGAAGAAGAAGAAGAAGAATAAGAAGTTGCTCGGAGACAAAGTAAAAGATACCACCTATCAGAAGAAGCAGAAGTTGCTCGGAGACACAGAGTGAAAGATACCACCTAGCAGATGAAGAAGAAGAAGGAAAAGAAGAGCGAGGAAGAAGAAGGAGAGAAGAAATGAATGGGCAGCAAACATGTGCATGAGTTTAATCCCGATAAGTTTTGGCCCTTCTCTCACTCGTTCTCTGGTGACGAGGAAGACAGGTTAAACAAGCAGCCGGAGGAGGAGGAGGGGGAGGAGGAACGGGAGAAGGAAGAACCGCAAAAGGAAAAGGAGGCAGAGATAGACTAAACAGCGACAGCTGGGGCTACCAGCTAGCCTTGGGCGCCGATAACACAGGTGCGGCTGTTTACTCCTTTGATGACACAACCCGGGGCTGAAAACATTCTCGGGGACTACGGACACACGCGCACACGCACGCACACACACACTACATACATACATACACAGCCACATGCACACAACATATACACATGTACACACACACACACACACACACACACACACAACTTAATGGCGTTGCTTCTCCAATTCATTCTCATGCACCACCTTCCACGGAAGGATAAATGAACAAAAATAGCAACTTCGTGTCATACGTAATGAGATTTCCTCACTTAGATCAGAGAGAGAGAGAGAGAGAGAGAGAGAGAGAGATAGCGAGAGAGATCCTTCTGTAGAGAGAAAGAGAGAGAGAGAGAGAGAGAGAGAGAGATCCTTCTGAGAGAGAGAGAGAGAGAGAGAGAGAGAGAGAGAGAGAGAGAGAGAGAGAGAGAGATCCTTCTGTAGAGAGAAAGAGAGAGAGAGAGATAGTAATCCATCTGTAAAGAAAGAGAAGAGAGATAGTGATCTTTCTGTTGAGAGAGAGAGAGAGAGAGGAAGAGAGAGAGAGAGAGAGAGAAATCCTTCTGTAAAGAAAAAGAGAAGGTGATCCTTCTGTAGAGAGAGACAGACAGACAGACAGACAGCGAGAAATCCTTCTGTAGAGAGACAGACAGAGAGGGAGAGAAAGATCCTTCTGTAGAGAGAGAGAGAGAAAGAGAGAGACAGCGAGAAATCCTTCTAAAGAGAGAGACAGACAGACACAGAGAGAGAAAGGGAGAGAAACAGAGAATGAGTGATTCTTCTGTAGAGAGAGAGATAGAGAGAGTGATCCTTCTGTAGAAAGAGAGAGAGAGAGAGAGAGAGAGAGAGAAATCCTTCTGTTGAGAGAGAGAGAGAGAGAGAGAGAGAGAAATCCTTCTGTTGAGAGAGAGAGAGAGAGAGAGAGAGAGAGAGAGAGAGAGATCTTTCTGTAGAGAGAGAGAGAGAGAGAGAGAATGAGTGATCCTTCTGTAGAAAGAGTGATCCTTCTGTAGAAAAAAAGAGAGAGAGAGAGAGAAATCCTTCTGTAGAGAGAGAGAGAGAGAGAGAGAGAGAGAGAGAGAGAGAGAGAGAGAGAGAGAGAGAGAGAGAGAGAGAGAGAGAGAGAGAATGAGTGATCCTTTTGTAGAGAGAGAGAGAGAGAGAGATCTTTCTGTAGAGAGAGTGAGAAAGAGAGAGAGAGAGAATGAGTGATCCTTCTGTAGAGAGAGATAGAGAGGGTGATCCTTCTGTAGAAAAAGAGAGAGAGAGAGAGAGAGAGATACTTCTGTAGAGAGAGAGAGAAAGAGTGATCCTTCTATAAGGAGAGAGAGAGAGAAATCCTTCTGTTGAGAGAGAAAGAGAGAGAGAAGTCCTTCTGTAGAGAGAGAGAGAGAGAGAGAGACAGAGAGAGAATGAGTGACCCTTTTGTAGAGAAAGAGAGAGAGAGAGAGATCTTTCTGTTGAGAGAGAGAGAGAGAGATCTTTCTGTTGAGAGAGAGAGAGAGAGAGAGATCCTTCTGTAGAGAGAGATAGAGATGGTAATCCTTCTGTAGAAAGAGAGAGAGAGAGAGAGATACTTCTGTAGAGAGAGAGAAAGAGAGCGAGAGAGGGACAGATCCTTCTGTAAGAGAGAGAGAGAGAGAGAGAGAGAGAGAGAGAGAGAGAGAGAGAGAGAGAGAGAGAAATCCTTCTGTTGAGAGAGAAAGAGAGAGAGAAGTCCTTCTGTACAGATAGAGAGAGAGTCATCGGGCTCTAATTATTATTGCCTTCTCGATTTTATCGTCCGAATGGGCAATTTGCTCTTGTATTGTACAAGCATGCAATAGGCAACATGCAAGAATTCCAGACACCGCGTTGCATGTGCAAGGTGGATTTATTCAGACGCCTTGCTGCATGAAATTGTTTTTTAAAAGGCTCATTATCTCTCTCTCTCTCTCTCTCTCTCTCTCTCTCTCTCTCTCTCTCTCTCTCTCTCTCTCTCTCTCTCTCTCTCTTAAGCTCCCAAGGTCATTAAGATTTCAAGATCAGACTTTTCTTTCATTCACAAAAACTGACTCTCATCCTCAGCCGAGGTGGTTATCAATCTCCTGGACGTCCGCTCGGCGAAGACCTTCTGACCTTCTTCTTCTTGCATATTTATTCCCGCCCGCTCTTTGTGGTGCTTCTTATTTCCTACTTCTTCCTCTCCTCGATTTCTTTATTATTATTTCCCGCTGCTTCCTCTCGTTTTCCTTTGTCGAACGCCATTGCGTCATCGTAAAGTGCGTTTGCAGGAAGAGTTCAAGCGAAAAGCTTCAGATAGTCACAGGCTGTTTGGATGTTCAGATCGTCACAAAGGATGTTTCGATGTTCAGATCGTCACAAAGGTTGTTTTGGATGTTCAGGTCATCACAGAGTATACTTTGGATGTTCAAATTGTCGCAACGTATGTTTTGAAAGTTCAGATTGTCACAAAGGATGTTTGGATGTTCGTGCTTGTTTTTAAGTTCAAGGAAATGTTCAGGTAAGATTTTTATACTTAGTTTTCCTATAATTTTGAAATGGACTTTGACGCATTCGTCATTATTAGATTTTGAAATCCCAAGGTTTTGAAATACCCACTGCAAAAATCTCCTGTGGGTGATAGAATTCCCCCCTAAAAGAAGCAGCGTCACACGAGACAGAAGATAAGGGAATAGATAAAAGACGATAAAAGTGTGGAAACGAATGGACGAAAGATAGAAATACACAACAGCAATATTATCAGCCTTGCAGGAGGCTGCTGGGTGGGCAGTGACTGAAAATATATATTAAATATAATACGGAAAATAAAACAGTTCTCTTAATTCCTTTCTTACGCTTATTCGAAAAGCCAAGTAATTCCCTTCTCTCTGTGTTTTCGTGGGTTTCTCTGGCAGGTTCTGACACAGATGGAAAGGCGTGAGGGAGGGGCGAGGTAGGGAGGGCTACGGAATGCGAAACTAGCTTTCGTGTGAAGACATAAATGAGGATCTTGTAGAAAATCATGGCCAATATTTCCAAATTTGGTGCGAAACATCGTTAAGTGCAGATGCATGGCCGATTGGTAGGTAGGTGGAAGCCACCTGATTCCTGCTCTCTCTCTCTCTCTCTCTCTCTCTCTCTCTCTCTCTCTCTCTCTCTCTCTCTCTCTCTCTCTCTCTCTTTATGTGTGTGTGTCATTATCTTGTATTCTCTCTCTCTCTCTCTCCAATCTCAGATCGTGTGTTCGAGCCTCTTCATGCTCACGTGAGTAAAAGTTTCATGTTGATTTCCTGATGGAAAACCTGTGGGAGATTTTAGCAGTCAGTTAAAATCTCCCACGGGTTTTCCTACTTCGCTTAAACCGAGGTTCAAAACAAAAAGCTGCGTGATGCACCGAGACTCTTAGGAAGCACAGATCACACAGCGCTCCTGATTCAAGCAATCTTTTATGCATTTTTCAGAAAGTACTTCATGTCCTTGTCAGAACTGTAATTACTAATGTATGTTAGGCACTGCAAGCTTTCTAACTATATGTATTTGAAATCTGTTCCTAATTTGTATATAGAATACTTAGTTCCTCGTTATACTGGGACCCTGGAGATGAACGACGCCGCCACCGCCAGCACCAGCCCATTCAGCGACAACTCTACAGCAGAGGCATCTGCCTACTGCCCTTCACAACCCAAAACCCAGAGGCCTGGTTCTTCAGAGCAGAGACCATCTTCAGGTCTAAGAACTCCTCTTCATCCTGCAAAGCCGACGCCATCCTCGAGTTCCTGCCAGACAACATCTTTGAGCAGATCCAAGAATGGCTCGCCAACCAAAAGACAACCGTCACCTACGAAATGCTGAAGGCCCAACTAAGGTCATCCTTCAGCATGCTGCCTGCCCTCAGAGCTAGGAAATTCCTAGACAATGTAGGGGCAGCAATAGGAGACCAGCAGCGGTCACACATCTATAAGCAACTGCAGCAGCTAGTTACGATCCCTGCCATAACGGGAGCCCAGAGATTATGTTGGACCTTGTGAGACAGGTTCTACTCACAAAATTACCCAGCCAAACAGTTGCAGCCATCCCCAATGCATCAACCATGGACCTCGATGATTTCCTGAAGACGGTCAACGCCATCCACCTGGCCTGCAAGTCGATGGAACCTACACAACCACCCGTAGCAGCAGCCGCCCCACAGCCACAGCAACAGACTAACAGAGACACAGAGAGCAATCCAGAGGGCCCCGCCGCCTCCATACACGACTACCTGAGCTCCAGGTGGAAAAACAAACCCAAATACAAGCCCAAAACAGAAGAACTTCCCAAGAGCATTTGTTTCTACCACTGGAGGGTCAGGAGTGAAGCCAAAAAATGTGAAAACGTTTGCTACGTGTCAAAAACATGCAAAAGGGTCACAGCAGCAACCCACCAAAATAAACGTCAGTGTGGGCAGACCAGTTCCCTCATAAGAGAAACCACGCCTGTTTTCCACTGTCTTTCTTCCAGGTACAGGCAAAAGGCTCGACGTGTTGTTTCATCGTAGATGAAAGATCAAATATGGAGTTCCTGGTCAACACTGGTGCATTCAAATCATTCATGCTGGCCAACCTGCACAAATTCCTCAATCCAACCCCCAGCACCCTACGTGAAAGTGTTGTTCTGCGCGAAGCAGTACAACTGGACATTCATCAAAGCAGATGTAATAATTGCACTTTTAGGAGCAAACTTCATAAAAGCTCACAACATGAGGGTAGAATAGCACGCAGCAGCTGATCACACGACCCACCCCCGTAGCCCCACTCACACCGACTCCAGCCCCAGAGATAAGTCGCCTCCTACAGGAGTTCCCGGAGGTATTTAAGGACGACCTGCAGCACGACCTGGCAAAGCACCACATAGTCTCCAAAGGTCCCTCAGTGCACGTCTGTTTTTAGTGTTTGGCTCCAGAAAAACTCACCCACGCAAAACAAGCTTTCCAGGACATGGAACGGGCAGGAATATGCCAAAAAGCCTCCAGCCACTGGGCATCTCCCCTACACATGGTACCAAAACCTGACACATGGCGACCCTGTTGTGA
Organism: Macrobrachium rosenbergii; assembly: GCF_040412425.1. Taxonomy (NCBI): domain Eukaryota; kingdom Metazoa; phylum Arthropoda; class Malacostraca; order Decapoda; family Palaemonidae; genus Macrobrachium; species Macrobrachium rosenbergii. Next base: position 3,111,962 of record NC_089756.1, on the reverse strand, counting down.
CTACCGGAAATTCAACATCAAAACAGTACCCAACAGGTACCCACTACCCAATATTGCCAACATAACCAACCAGATGGAGGGCACCAAAATATTTACAAAGATCAACTTGTTGAAGGGATTCTTCCAAGTCCCGATTGCAAAGGAGAACAGGAAAAAATGGCCATTATCACCCCCTTCAGCACATAACCTTCAACTACAGCTGCTTCAGCCTTCAGAACTCAGGTGCGACCTTCCAACATCTGATGGACGAAATCCTGGGCAACCTACCCTTCTGTGTTGTCTACGTCGACGATATATTGATAATCAGCCCCAGCATCAAACAACACATGAGAGACGTCAGGCGAGTCCTGCAAATACTTAAAGAAAACGGACTTATAGTCCAGAAAGACAAATGTGAAAGGGTAAAACCAGAGGTGGAATTCCTGTCCCACCAAACAAGCCCCAACAGTGTCAAGCCCCTCCCAACGAAGGTCCAAGCAATCACCGACTTCCCAAAACCAACAACAATAATTCACGGGAATGATTCACTATTACCACCATTTCATACCTAAAAAACTATGTTGGTATGAAAAACAAAATAAAGCCTTCACACTAGCTAAAAAAGCAATCACTTCTACTGCCACACTAATCTTTCCTTTACCCCATAGGTCCCTCATCCTAACGACAGGCACGAGTAGCACAGCGATGGGCGCGGTACTCAAACTCTTACTTGCCTCCTCGTTATAAGGCAACATTGTTTGGGTCTCCCAAGCGTTTCCCAACGCTTGGTCACCAATAAGGCAACCCATTAAATCTCCCTGGGTGTAACACTTCTCTCGCAAACAAAAATATTGCTGTATGTCTGCTTGATCCAAGGAAATGTGTCTCTTTGTTGTGATATGAGCTGCGAATATAATGGTCATCAGACAAGCTCTAAGCAAAAAATATATTTTTAAATCAATTATCTCCTTAGTTTTTGGAATATACTCCTCAGTGAATTAAAGAAATATTGTTCGAACAAAAACATACTGTGTATGTCTGCTCAATTCAAGGAAATGTGTCTCCTTGTTATTATGTGAGCTGTGAACAAAATGGTTATCAGCTGAGTATTGAAAGATAGAGTGTTTTTAAATCAACTATTTTCATCTCAATTTTTGGAATATGTTCCTAAATTCATTCAAAAAATCTTGTTCGAAATCAGGAATTTTCTATTCAGTTTTATGAGATTATGGTTGTCTCGATGTAGAACTTCTCAGTTCCAGATGTCCTTTATTCCTCACACCGTTGGACTGTGGAACAGTCTCCCTGAGGATGTCGTGCAATTGCAACTTCAAAAAATCAAGCGAAGATGCAATGCTTTACTACCCTAATACTATTCTCCTTGCAATACATTTTATATATTTATTAAATTATTAATTTATATTTTTCTTTTTTAATAAGTGAGATCTCTTCTTTCTGCATTTCCCTTTACTTTCTCCTACTTCTTAATGAACACCATATTCCTTGGAAGCTTGAATTTTATGTCTATGGGCCCTATGGGCCTATTCCATTTGAATAGGGTTCATCTTCTGAATAATAATAAATAATAATAATAATAATAATAATAATAATAATAATAATAATAATAATAATAATAATAATAATATACTTTATTTTTCCATAGCTGGTACTGTTACCGACGGGGAGAAACTCGATTTCAGATCGCGCAAGAATCATCAGTTGTGTACTATGTCACTTTCTCCGAGATCAGTCAGTGACAAACCGGATGTGAGTTTCGTCCTTCCTAGTTGGCCCTTACAGCAAGAGTTCGTGTTAGGTCAGAGGCCAGTTTATTCCAGGACCCACTAGTAGGTCCTCGTTCATTCCAACGAAGCGAATGGTCGAGTCCGGGACGGCCTATGTTGAATTACTCGAACAGAATTTGAACTTGTTAATTCCTACGACCTTGAAGGTCCCAAGTTTATTGTCTCTCTAGAAATATCTAACCTCCCAGTGTCTCCTCAACAAGTTCCTCTGACAGAGTACTTACTCACTTTAGCTCTTCTGCATCCCCGTAGGGGGTAGTGCCTACAGTGCACCTCATGCAGTGCACTGTAGGCATTACTTCAGGTTCCGTGCACCGTCCCTTCGGCCCCTAGCTGCAACCCATTTCATTCTTTTTATTTTACCTCCGTTCATATTCTCTTTTTTCCATCTTACTTTCCACCCTCTCCTAAAAACTTTTTATTAGTGCAGCTGTGAGGTTTTCCTCCTGTTACTTAACCTTTCAAGCCTTTTTACTGTCAGTTTCCGTTTCAGCGCTGAATGGCCTCATAGGTCCCAGCACTTGCCCATTGGCCTAAATTCTAAAATTCAATCCAATCCAATTCAGCCAAAATCCAACGAAATCTGCGAACTTTTTTTTAAGGATAAGTATGTGCGCTGTACTGTAGGTGCGTAGGAAGAACGGGGTTACAGTGACATTCGCACTAGCGACGTCATCGAATGAGAAACTGTCGGTTGCACCGCGTTTGGAATTGTTTTCTGTGTCGTGTCTTTTTTTGAGAGATTCTGGTGCCTTTTTCTGATAGATACTGAAGGAAGACGGTTACAGTTAAAACATTCTTCAGTTGTTCTGTTATTTATAACAAGCATTTTAACATAAAACGGATAGCAATGGGTTTTTTAATATATACATTTAACTCACGCTCTGCCTATACTTCTTGATCCCATAACGCCATTCCCTTCCTTGTAAGAAGACGAAGACATTTGACATTCCTGTGTTCCGGGATTTGGCAAGAGTATAGACTTCGCCATGTTTATTATTATTCCTCGTGTTTATCCCTGGTGCCTGCTTGTCATGCGAGGTGTATCGCCTCTGCTTAGATAAGTAAGTCCCGGGTAATATGGAATCGAGGACCTCATGTGATAAAAGCTTCGGTGTACCGTGAATCACCGCGAACAGCTTAGGCATAGGCCTACTCCTTCGGGTATCTGCGTGGCCTTTCGCGTGGCGTCCTATCGTGTCAAGGCCCACTTTTTGACCGTAGGATATGTCGGCCCTGCATTTATTTTCACCTCAGAATACATTCTTTTTTTTAAGAAAGCCTTAACAGGAATATTAATAAAAGAAAAAATCTTGAAATAACTCCAGTCAGGATATGAAACTACCTCAGAATATCTTCTTTTTTTAAGAAAACCCTAAAAAAATGAATTAAGAAAAGTCTTGAAATGGCTCCGATCAGCTAATGAAACTACGTGTAGGTTATTTAACTGAAGTTTTGGCAACCAAGTTAGTTTTTCAACATTTTACTCACATTTTTCATTTATTTATTTATTTGTTAATTTATGTGTTTTTCTAATAACTTATCTCCTCATTCTGTATTTACCTTCAGTTACTTCTTTCAAATGAGCTTCAATTTCAAGTCAGTGGGTTTGACTTCTGAATAATAATAATAATAATAATAATAATAATAATAATAATAATAATAATAATAATAATAATAATAACTCCTTTCCTTCAGACCTATGTGTAAAGGGTCGAATCCCCTTCCCCGCGACTACTCTACTTGTTCGGACTCGAAAGGAAGGTGGGGGGGGGGGCGGTGATCCTGGACTGGAGAAGAAAGGTATCTTATCACTTCCTTCTCGTTAATCGGAACACACACGCGCACACATACACATACCTCATGTAAAATGGAGCAAGTGGACTTGGCGCACACACAAACGCACAGCTGTTGCAGCAACAGCAGCCCTTCTCTATAAATGGTTCGATTGTCTTTGTTTTGATGCGATGCTGGAAGGCGCATTCTCTGAGGAGTTATTCTGTGGAGTTACCTCTTAAGATTTTGTTTTCCCTTTTTAAATCACTTCTACCCAAGAATGTTGAAATTTAGATATAATAAATCGAAATAAAATGCTTTCTTTGGAGAACATTTTTGTTAATGAACATTGTTCAACAGAGTTGATAACAAGACAGATGTGATTGTTCACTTTGTAAGTTTATCTCAGCTATCGGGAACATAAACCAATATTTAGAAAGTAATGATGCGTATTAGATTTTAAACATCAGTAAAAGCTGCCACTAGATGTTCCCTCTCATTTGCTTCAAATATGTTGGTCTGGGGGTGGGGAGGAGGCAGCCCACATTTTCAGACGTTAAGACGAAACTAGTAAGTGATGTTTCTCAGAGCGTTGGTGGTATTTGTGGTGTTGTTAGTCCCACCTCTGCTGGGAGAACATACAACTAAATGGAAAGCATTCCTTCGACCCTTGAAGCCTTATAAGGGCGAAAAGGAAAGAAGGTTCTTCGCCCTGGCCCCCACATCTGTCTGTGCTTTCACGAAGGCCACCCCGCGCGCCACCTGTGACGGGCTTCCGCAAATGGCCATGACTGTATGTGAGAAACGTCACTCGAATCAGCAGTGGCCAATGCTTTCGGCCGCGTTGAAAAGAACAGAGATACGCAAGGTCTGTCTGTAGACCTTGGAGATTTGAGTCCTAGAGGAACGGGTACATAAGCCGTCACATATGGCTAATGATAACGATAATAATATGATTAATTATTATTACTGAAAAGGGGAATCGAACAGATTCACCGAAAAGCTCTCTGGAGAGATTTATTTATTTTTAAACATACGTACCCATACATTACTGTGGATTTGTTTCTCCATTATTATTATTATTATTATTATTATTATTATTATTATTATTATTATTATTATTATTCAGAAGATAAACCCTTATTCGCATGGAACAAGCCCACCACAGGGGCCATTGACCTGAAATTCGATTATTATTATTATTATTATTATTATTATTATTATTATTATTATTATTATTATTATTATTATTTAGAAGAAGAAGAAGAAGAAGAACCCTATTCATATAGAACAAACCCACCACAGGGGTCACTGACTTGAAATTCAAGCTTCCAACGAACATGGGAGAGATCAGTCATGATAAAAGAAAAATAGATTAACAGATTAATCAATGAATAAATAAACAGATAAAAATGTAATTAAATTACGTAAGTAGTTAAAAGAAAAGGAAAATTGTTTTGGGGTAGTAATGCGTTGCATCTTCGTTTCAACTTTTGAGGTTCCAGTAGCACGACATCCTCAGGGAGACTGTTCCACAGTCCAGCGGTGTAAGGGATGAAATGAAGAAGAAGAAGAAGCCAGCGTTTACCCAGCAACGTCTTCATCTTAACGTTGCAGAGGATAAGGGATGCACACTGCTTGAGCTTTCTCCGAATTTCCGTCGTTATGGAAGTGAATCATTTTGTTTAGCTTCTACCATATTCGTTCCGTTAGGAGAAGAAATGATGTGTGTTTTAATAATAATAATAATTTATTATAATAACAATATATATTAATAATGATAACAATAATAATATTATTATCATTATTATTATTATTATTATTATTACAGGCCTCAACACATGACTTGGGTCGTTATAGTGGAAATAATAATGAGAATAATGATTATTAATATAATGATTGTGGCGATTTATTATTATTATTATTATTATTATTATTATTATTATTATTATTATTATTATTATTATTATTATTATTGCTGGCCACATCACTTCGTTGGAGTGTTACAGTATGAATAATAATAATAATAATAATAATAATAATAATAATAATAATAATAATAATAATTGTTATTATTATTTTTTTTCCTCTGTCACAGTCATCCTACTCGACTGAGTGGTTTTTATAGTGTGGGGTTCCCGGTTGCATCCTGCCTCCTTAGGAGTCCATCATTTTTCTCACTGTGTGCGCTGTTTCTAGTAGCACACTCTTCTTCATGAGTCCTGGAGCTACTTCAGCATCTAGTTTTTCCAGATTCCTTTTCAGAGATCTTGGGATCGTGCCTAGTGTTCCTATACATTATGGGTACAATTTCCACTGACATATTCCACATCTTTCTTATTTCGATTTTCAGGTCTTATACTTATCATTTTTTTCTCTTCCTTTCTCATCTACTCTGGTGTCCCATGGTATTGTCACATCAGTGAGTGATACTTTCTTCTTGATTTTGTCAATCAACGTCACGTCTGGTCTATTGGCACGTATCACCCTATCTGTTCTGATACCATAGTCCCAGAGGATCTTTGCCTGATCGTTTTCTATCACTCCCTCAGGTTGGTGTTCGTACCACTTATTACTGCAAGCTAGCTGGTGTTTCTTGCACAGGCAACAGTGGAGGGCTTTTGCTATTGAATCATGCCTCTTTTTGTACTGGTTCTGTGCAAGCGCCGGACATTCGCTTGCTATGTGGTTTATGATCTCGTCTTTCATATCGCACTTTCTGCATATGGGTGAGATGTTATTTCCATCTATTGTTTTTTGGATATATCTGGTTCTTAGGGCCTGATCCTGTGCCACTCTTAGCATTCCTTCTGTTTTCTTCTTGAGTTCTCCCTTCTGTAGCCATTGCCAAGTTTCATCGCTGGCCAGTTCTTTTGTCTGTCTCGTGTACTGTCCATGCATTGGTTTGTTGTGCCATTCCTCTGTTCAGTTTTTCATTCTCCTGTTTCTGTATATTTCTGGGTCTTCATCTACTTTTATCAGTCCTTCTTCCCGTGCACTCCTTATCCACTCTTCTTCACTGGTTTTCAGATATTGCCCCAGTACTCTGCTCTCGATGTTTACGCAGTCCTCTATATGCTTAGTAGCCCTCTCCCCCCTTCCTTTCGTGTTATGTGTCTGTATTTGCTCTTGGGTGTAGTGCTTTGTGTATTGCCATGTGTTTTCTGGTTTTCTGGTCTATGCTGCAGAGTTCAGCCTTCGTCCACTCCACTACTCCTGCGCTGTATCTGGCCATGTGTTTATGGCTTTCATCATGGTTCATCAGGACCTGGGTCTTTCCAGCTGGGCATTTTCTTTAGTTGGTGTCTGACTGTGTCTGTCGTGATCTCGGTGAATCTTTGTTTTATTCTCCCCATTTCTTCTGCCTTGATTTCCTGGAGCCATGTTGCATGTTTGTTGTGGGATACTGGATTGCTCCATATGTTTTCCCAGAGTCTCTTGCTTGGTTCGGCTTCAGGAATTTCCTGGTGGTTGTCTTCCCCTCTTAGTTGGCTGTGTAGCCTTTTCTGGTTGGCTCCGAAGAGTTTATTCTGTTGATATCCTTTATTCCTGTTTGTGTACCGTTGGATCTTATGTGCTTTGGCTTTAAGCCTCTGTTTTATATCTTCTATTGTGTTGTTTAGTCCCTTCTCCTGCACTTTGTATTTCTCATTCAGTTCCTCTCTTGTTTTCTTGCTTCTTAGCCTCTTTACTGCCATCTCTTTCAGTTTACTCAAGTCAGATCTCATCACCATGATTTGTTTTTCCTGGCGCCTTTTCCGAGGCGGTTGCTGTTTTGGTTTCTGTTGGGTTGATTGTGATGGTGGTGTTGGTGTTTGTATCCCCATGAGTTCTACAGTACTACTAGTCTTGCTCCTGCATATGCCAGGTTATTTGTTTCTGTGATACTGGTGGTGTGGATTAGTCTCATCATTTCATTAACTTCACTTGTTTATTCCCTTAGTTTCTTTGTGTTGCAGGCTTTCATGGAAGGGATCTTTGTTCTTTCTGTATCTGGCTTCATCCATTGTCTGATCTTTTCCACCCATTCCGACCTCTCTGTTACATCTTCGGTGTTCCTCGTGTGTCGTTGCTTGGTAGCTCATCATTCCTGTCGTTTTCCGTGTCATCATCTCTTAGTTCATCTTCTTGTCCTTCGTTGCTGGGTGTTATTTCTCTTTCCAGTTCCTCTCTTTCTGTTGTGGAGAGCCAGTTCTTTTTCTTTATGTTCCTTACTTGGTCTGCCAGTCTCTTTTCTGTTTGAGGGGTGTTATTTCTCTCATTCCAGATGTTGACCAGTCTTCTTCTGTATCCTCTTTCTGTCGGGTTGCTTCTGATGTAGCATCTCCATTCTTCTTCTGATTTGCCTCTGTAGCTCCAGTCTCTGGTTGCTGGTTACTGTCGTTGTGGTGGTCAGTTGCTGGATGACGACATCCAAGTATCTGACCGTCCTCCCCATCGATTGGGCTGTATACCTGGCTGCCGGACGAAGCTCCTCTGTTGCCAGAGGTTCCATTTACGTCATTGTCATTTATTCTTTCATTTCTTTCCATCATTGCTGAGTTTTGCTATTTAACCCATAGCTGGACCCTAGCCCATCGAGAATAGGTACTCATTCACTGCTGAGTAGACAGAAAATTATGGCAAAGATCCTTTCCCAAGGAATCAACTCCGAGGAAAGCAGTCACCCATCCAACAACTGACCAGCCCAAATGTTGCTTAACCAGTCTATCGATGAGCTAAACCACTCTGCCACGGCACCCCTTATTATTACTATTATTATTATTATTATTATTATTATTATTATTATTATTATTATTATGGTAAAGTACCTTTCCCAAGGAATCAACGCAGAGGAGAGCAGTCACCCATCCATCCATCTCTCTCTCTCTCTCTCTCTCTCTCTCTCTCTCTCTCTCTCTCTCTCTATGTTCTCGTTTCTCTCTATAGTTTGCGTTTCAAAACTCTTCTCTCTGATTCTCTCTCTCTCTCTCTCTCTCTCTCTCTCTCTCTCTCCTGATTAGTTACCTTTAATCTTGCATGTATCAGGTCTTGGGTGGTTCAGGGAGGACCTTTGAGGACTGACTTTTACTAAAGTTGGTGTGGGTTGAAGTCTCCTTCTGGCTGAAGATCTCCTCGCTGACATTTCCTTGTGACTTGCGTTACGTTCCGAAGTCCACAGAAAGCACGAACTGAATCAGAGAGAAGCTGAATAAAAGCCGTATGACACTCCGTAGGGGGATAGTGCCGTCAGTGCACCTCACGAGGTGAACTGTAGGCATTATTTAAGGTTCTTTGCAGCGCCCCTTCGGGCCCCTAGCTGCAACCCCTTTCATTACTTTTAGTGCACTTCCGTTCATTCTCCTTCTTCCATCTTACTTTCCTCAATCCTCTACTAACAACTGATTCTTAGTGCAGCTGCGAGGTTTTCCTCCTGTTACACCTTTCAAACCATTCTGCTCTCAATTTCCCTTTCAGCGTTGAATGATCTCATAGGTCCCAGTGCTTGGCCTTTGGCCCAAATTCTAGATTCCATTCCATTCCAAACACACTTCACTGAGTCTATGCTTGCTGCAGTATTCCATGCTGTATCCGGAATTGACCACACTCAGTGGAACACTGTTGTCAATTTGTATCCATACATGCGGATCTCTGTCGCCAGCATATATGTAAGCTTATTTTTTTCCATTCTTCCGACATTTAATCACTCTTGTATCTAGAAAGGCTTTGAAAGAAATTGTATCTAGAAAAGCTTTAAAAGGAACGTAGTACCTGACCAAAGAAAGAAAGAAGCAGCCGATAGAAAGAGGGAGGGAGGGAGGGATCTCCGCACGTAACACCAATCATTCAAGAGACTCCCAAACAATACCGTCATAATAATCCGGGAGATCTCTTCTCCTCTCTCAAACTGCGCACCCCCCCCCCCCCTTCTCTCTCTCTCTCTCTCTCTCTCTCTCTCTCTCTCTCTCTCTCTCTCTCTCTCTCTCTCTTTGTGTGTGTGTGTGTGTGTGTTTAAAGAATTCATTCGAACGCCGGCTGTGTGTGTGTGTGGGGTAGTGTACCCTCTCACCTTATGACCCTCATTCCTCCTCTCTCCAAGAAGAGGCCAGCCCTATAAGAGCTGAAAGTCAGCTCAGTGGTCTGGTTAAACTACTTTAATGCTACTACTCTCCAAGAAGAAGAAGAGGTATTTACAAATGTGGATACTTCATATGACGCTTCGTGTCCATCTTTTTTTTTTTCAGGCGTCTTCACGAGATGGCAGTGTGTGTGTGTGTGTGTGTGTGAGAGAGAATTTTTGAGCCAATTTTCCTGAGTTTCATGTGACTGGCTACGATCGCGAGTTGGTGGTCTTCTGTGAATGAATGGGAGCGAGCGAGTCTGTCCAGTTCTTGCATACATTTGGGGCCCGCAAAAAATAATGGGCTTTTAGCCATAAACCTTCAGAGGCTGAATGTTTTTCTTGCCTTAATATCTTGCGGTCACCTCTCTGGCCTGTAGTTGTTCTGAGAAGGTGGTGACGTTGAGCTGGCGTGAGCTTTTTCTGGATTTTTTGGAGCCCTTTCTCTCTTATGGAGACTTTTACTTACAGTAAGTGCTGCACAAGCAGATTTAATCCGGCAATTAAAACTTTTCCGACATTTTTTTGGAGACTTTCTCTCTTCTGGAGACATTTAAGAGCAAGAGCCCGTGCTGGCACAAGGAGATTTAATCCGGCAATTAAAACTTTTCCGGCATTTTTTTGGAGCCTTTTCTCTCTTCTGGAGACATTTAAGAGAAAGCCCGTGCTGGCACAAGGCAGATTTAATCCGGCAATTAAAGCTTTTTCAGGCTTTTTTTGGAGCCTTTTCTCTGTTACGGCGACATTTAAGAGCAACAGCCTGTGCTGTCACGAGGCAGATTTAATCCGGAAATTAAAACGCGTGCCTCCAACTAACTTGATTCAGTATATTCAACCATATAGTTTTTTTTTTTAATCATTGGTTATCGGCACTTTGCATTCAGTAGTGTCTTGTTCTACTAACTTTATTCGTTCCATTATTCAGTATAGTCAACCATATGGTATTTTTTTATTATTCCTAAATCATTATTTATCGGTATATTGCAATGTTATATTGCTTAACTAAATTTGAAATTAGATGTTGGAAAATTTTCCTGAATCTCACCTCCAAGTACAGTTTCAGTCCCCATTATAATTTCTCTCGATGTTTCAGTTAAATGTATTGAAGCAGCGCCTACAAAGCATAAAAAAAAGATATTTGATTTTCCTTCTGTATTTCCCAATAATTTCTGTTTACCTCTTTCGAATGAACGCCATAATATTCTTTAGACGCTTCAATTTCAAGTCAGTGGCCGTGGTGGGCTTATTCCATATGAATAGGGTTCATCTTTTGAATAATAATAATAATAATAACAATAATAATAATAATAATAATAATAATAATAATAATAATAATAATAATAATAATAATGATAATAATAATAATAATAATAATAATAATAATAATAATAATAATAATAATAATAATAATTAGATATAAAGGCAATAAAATACAGGTCTTGTCACATTCTGAAAAAAAGCTACAGAAGCATCAACTTAAATCAGCTGAAGAAACCAAAAACAAGAAAACAAAATGAAAATGTGAAAGCCCAGTGAAGAAAAATGGGTTTTTTTTTAAATGCCACATGGAGAGGGTGGGGAGGGCCTTTGTTTCTATTCATGATGGCACTCGGTGCCATTTCTCCTTCACCAGATGTTGCTGCTTCTGGCCCTTTTCGTCTTACCAGATGTTCTGTACATGGGCGTACCGGCCAGGGGGGCAGGGCGGGCAACTGATCCCCCTAGGTCCGGGAATCAGCTAAAGTTCGGGTAAATCGGTTGAGATATTCGGGCGTTCGGGGAGGGAATCTATTATTTTATATAAAAAAATAATAATAAATAAAAAAAACTAAATAAATAATAAGAATAAAACTAAAAATAAACTTGTCGGGCAAATGGTTGAGATATTTGGGCATTCGGGAAAGCTTTTTTTTTTTAATAAGCATAAGAATAACAAGAAATATAAGCCTGTATTTGTAACCAAATAATTAATAATCGCATGTGAATTACCATTATAATTGAGAGAATATATAAGTAATATGTATGGTAGTTATAGAATATGTTAGAAGCTAATATTATGAACAAATATGTCGTGCAATAGAGAGAGAGAGAGAGAGAGAGAGAGAGAGAGAGACGCTCGAGTCTCACCATCAATTGTGTGCTTCCCCTGTGAAAAATTTCTCAGTGATCATTCCTTTGGATTCAGCAACTGGAAAAAGCCCGAAAGACTGGCAAAGCATGCTCAGAGCAACAGTCACAAATTAGCCATGTCAAAATGGATTGCACTGAAGATAAACAAAAGACAAGAAACGTCAGTTTTGGTTCAACTTGATAATGCTCACAGAGACATGGTCCAAAAGAACAGAGCCTTTCTCAGAGTGACTGTCGAATCCATCCTTTTCACTGCACACTAAAACATTCCCCAAAGAGGGCATTCAGAAGATAGGTCCAACATTGGACAGGATTCAGATGTAAATCAAGGAAACTTGATAGAACTTTTGCATCTTCGATGTAGGGACATCCCATGGCTTGCCGAGAGATTAACTTCTCAGCTGGCAACACATCAGCAGTGGCTCTCACCAAACATCCAGAATGAGATTCTAAACATTGCATCTGACCTTGTCTAAAAGACATATCTAAAGCTGTGGGAAAAACTGGGAAGTTTAGCATCATAGTAGATGAAACAACAGATGTCAGCAACAAGGAGCAAGTGTCTGTGTGTTTGCGCTATATATATAAACAATGGTCAGCCAGCAGAAACCTTCGTTGGCTTCCATGAAGTAAAGTCTGCAAAGGGAAAGGCACTCTTCCAACTGGTATTGGATGTACTTCACAAAATGGAGTTGAGGATTGAGGATGTAGTTGGCCAGTGCTATGATGGGGCATCTAACATGAGTGGCAAAGAGAAAGGTGTGGCTACAAGAGTGCAAGAGGTTGCACCTAAGGCCATCTATGTCCACTGTTATGGGCACTTACTCAACCTTGCACTACAGGATAGATTGCAGGAAAATACTGTCATCAGGAATGCTCTTGGAGTTGTCCAGTCCATCCAAAACTTCTTTAATACACCTAAACAAGAGAATGTTCTCCGTTCTGTACACATGCCAGATATTGACCCAACACCATACAATCCATACATCAAATTGAAGTCTCTAAGTGAGACAAGCTGGTCCTGTAGATGGGAGGCCGTGAAAGCTGTAGAGCAACAACCTGAGAGAATTCTACTTGCTCTAATAGAGTTGTCTAAGGAAAAAGATGTCAAAACTTTTGTGGATGCAAAGGGTCTTGTCAAAGCTATGCTTGAGTTCCCGTTCATCCTTGGCTTGCACGCTTTAAAAGTGATCTTTTCCAACACAAATGCCCTGGCTAGATACCTGCAGGGTCATGATGTTGACGTGATGACTGCAAAGACCACTTGTGATGCTACATTAGAAACCCTCAAAAAGTGCAGGGAGAAGATATGTTTTCTCTCATTTGGGAAAAAGCCAGAAAAACTGCAACAAATATGATTGAAATTGCACCAGACACTGAAGAGGTGGAAACTAAAAAGCGCCCAAAGAAACCTTCCAAGAGGCTGCAAGCACCCTCAGGAGAAACTCCTGAAGAACCCATCTCCTTTACAGACCATCAAAGAGCCAGGATTGAAATGAGAGAGAGATTTGCAAGCAGGGATACACATATCCTGACATCCCTGGCAAAAATGATATTAGGGAACGCAGTAGAAGATGATTTCAAGGCAGTGTCTGAATTCTACATTGTGGATCAAGACATCCTAATGGCTGAAACTGCCATTTTTCACAATCTGGAAGGCGTGGATTTGAATACTGCAAATAAAGTGATAAGGTATCTTTACTCAAATTCTCTGTGTGAAACTTTGCCACACTTCAGTGAGATGGCAAAAACCCTGGCAACCTTACCCGCAACATTTTGTTCTACAGAGAGGTCATTCCCGTACTTGAGAAGACTCAAGACTTACCTTAGATCTACTATGGGTCAGGATAAGGTCTCAACATTAGGACTTCTCTGCATTGAAAGAGGTTATGCCAGCAGGATGGATATGAACACTACAATAGATGTATTTGGCAAATGAAAGGGAAGGGACAAAATGTTCTTTCAATTCATCTCTAAGTGTGCTCTAAAATAAAATGTAGTGTAATAAAGATTTTCTTCTGTATTTGTACAGGCTTGGAGTAATGATAATTTAATGGAAAAGTAATTGGTTACACATTTACGTAATTATATGTATAATTCTTTATTTCTATCAAATGGTAATTTTAACTGCAGCAGAATTTTTTCAAATATGAAGTAATCTTCGGATGAGAATTATTCATGCTAACGTTAATTTCTGCAGGTAAAAAATTTTAGAAATATGTTTCATTTGTTGTTGTACTAAAGCTTTTACAACTTATTAATTTTGTTGTATGGACTGATTTTGAAAGGAGACCAAATTCACGTATTTTTTGTATCTGCAGTTTGTTTTATTTTCTATGGTTATGTATTTGTAACTGAAATGTTTAATGCTTGAAATTAATTTTTATTATATTTGTGTTTGAGATGTTCCCTCATTGTAACTGTAGTTGTAATTTGATAATAGCACAGGTAATTGTAACTGTAATTGTTATAATTCATGTAAAGCATATGTATTTGCTCCAAGCCTGATTTGTATATATTTTCACATAGTTGGTGATCTTGTTAGTCACGCCTTTTTTCGTGAAAAATAATGTAAAAATAGTGATAGGATGTTCCTTTTGTAAGATGTGTAATATCTTAAAAGTTGCCTCGGCGTTATATTATTTGAGTGAATTTCGGTTCGAGAGCATACATGTATATCATCTGAATAGAATAATAGCTACGGAGTTTTGCTAAACTTCTTCAATTTCGTAGGCTACCTGCTCTACATAATTTAACAGCTGTTGGTATTTCTTACACAAATATGATGATTAAAAAAAGAAAGAAAGAAAAAACTTGTGATGTTTAAAATTCGGGCAAATTTGGTATTGCCCTCCCAAATGAACTTCACCTCGTACGCCTATGGTTCCGTAGCTGTCTTTTCTTTCTTGCCCCCCCCCAACCCATATACTGTATATACAGTACTGTGTATACCTGTGTTCCGTGGAAGGGGCAGTGCCATCGGAGGACCTCATGCGATAAACTGTAGGCTTTACTTGATCGTTGTATGCAGCATCCCTCGGCCCGTCGCTGCAACCCCTTTCATTCCTTTCCCCGTCCGCACCTCCTTTCATTTTCTCTTTCTTTCCTCCGACTTTCCTCAACCCTCTCTTAACAAGATGTTTCATAGTGCAACTGCCAGTTTTCCTCTTGTAACACCTTTTAAACCTTTTTACTCTCAGTTTTCCTTTCAGCACTGAATGACCTCAGAGGTCCCAGCGCTTGGTCTTTCGCCAAATTTTATATTCAAATTCCAAATGAAAGTATTTGTTGATATCAATAAAAGTATAAAAAGTTCTTACCATCTTTACAGAAGCAGGAATTGACTGAAACAATGTATACTAAGAAAATAGTGTTATTTTTCAATATAAGACTTATCACATCTTAATTTACAAGGAATATTATTTACAAATAATACAAAAAAAAAAAAATTTATACAATTGTACCAAAAACATACATACACATACAAACTGAGAACAGAATATCCATCGTTACCAATTCCTCTAAACACTAAATCATACATCAAGTTCTATGGCACATATTCAAATCGGATACATTGAGAAAGATACATTTGAGATAGATATATTTGAGAAAAGATACATTTGAGAAAGATGCATCGGAGAAAGATACATTTGAGAAAAGATACATTTGAGAAAGATACGTTTGAGGAAAAGATACATTTGAAAAGATAAATAAAGAAAGTTGGAGTGTCGAGCAATAAAGAGATGAAGGGGCGAAAAACCTGCCCAGACTTGAAACCTTTTCCAAAATTCATTACATCACCTTCGTTAGTACACACTGTATTTCTCAACTGATTTTTTTAATGTTTAAATTTATGTCTTCCAAATGATAAACTTTGACATCAGATATGTGACGCGTGTCTGCCTGTGACAATCGCATATTTCTGCACTGACTTTTATTATTTAAAAAATATGACAGTATTCAAATGATAAATTTTGACTTCAAATGACTGATATATAAGAGATGCCTGTAACAGTCGCTTCTACAGTAAGGCTCCTCCCCACCCACCTGACCCCACCCACATCGCACCATTCAACACTACATATGGCCTCAGGTGACATTTTCTTCATATTTTTAATCATCTTGTTTACACTGTCTTCCACAACGCCTTTTCAGCTGATAAATTAACAGACACTTGTCAATGGATGTGTGGATTGATATTTTGTGGCATAAACCTGCATATAATATAAATATGAGGGAAGGGTACTTCCATTTCATTAGGCTACCTAAACAAAACAAAAACATTTACAAGCACATTTGTCTTGTGCCCTAGTTATTTACGATTTATACACATACTTTTTTTAATTTTTCACCTGCTTCTTTCGAGAGAGAGACAGAGAGAGAGAGAGAGAGAGAGAGAGAGAGAGAGAGAGAGAGAGAGAGAGAGAGAATAACCACAATCGTAGTAAAGTCGGTACAAGAAACGACACATGAATTATATATTTGTTAAAGAGAAAAAAGATAACCTTATGGGAATGACGAGGTATGCGATAAGAGAGAGAGAGAGAGAGAGAGAGAGAGAGAGAGAGAGAGAGAATCCCAGGTGTGAGTTTATGAAAAGAATGTCACTATGTGCATTATCTCTCTCTCTCTCTCTCTCTCTCTCTCTCTCTCTCTCTCTCTCTCTCTCTCTCTCTAGTAACCATATTTGTAGAGTTTAATTTGGGCGATCCACAGGAGCAGGTCATCCGAAAACTTGTCGCTATAGGCCTAAGTAACAAAAGACTAAAGGCGGGGTAGACCAAAAATGCCTATACCGTTTTCCCAAAGAGCATGGTTTTGTATATGTGTGTTTGTTTGTGTCTTTTTCGATCTATGTACGTAATAGAAGCATTTTTGTGGGCGTAGGGGGTAATGGGTGATAGGGGAAGTGTGGGGGTGGGGGCCAGAGCGCTGTCATTGTGCCACTATGTGGGTTACGCCATCCCCCATAATTAGCTTTCACCCCCAAACACTGTTACCAACATGAAGTGTCTCTTTGTGCTTATGATAACTCTTCCGACGTCTTTGGATCTCGCACTTCTAAATTATTTGCGGTACATTTCTTAATACCCACAGCAGATAACAGCACTTTTATTAATATCATTCGTATGACGACAGAACGAAGAACCAACGAATATTTTCAACGTCTTCCGCACAGAAATCCTCATCTATCTCACTCAGGCAGGATCTGAAACAAAGGTCCCCGTTTTCATTCCGAGTGGCAACACTGATTTTATTCCTGCTTTTGCTAGTTAAGCAGCAAGAGGCGGTTAGTGGCGACGCGAATGACCGACATGACACAGCTGTGCCAATGGCACTATCTCCCCCGCCCTTCCCCGTCTTGAGTCCCCAGCGGCATGACAGATGCCCAAGCAGCTGGTCCTGAAACTCCACTGGCGAGATAGCAGCGGGCCAGGCACGTAGTTGGTCGCGATCTTCGCATAACATTCCCAAAACATTGTAGGGCGACGTCTCCTGAGAGAGCAGACTCTCATGCACCTGGCCTAGCTGCTGTACCATACCCCATCCTGTTACTTTAGACCTAGCTGTACCATATTACCTTGTCTGTTTTGGCCTAGCAGCACCATATCCCTTCCTGTTAGTTTTGACCTTGCTGTACCATATTCCACTCCTGTTAGTTTTGGCCTAGCTGTACCATAGCCCCCTCCTGTTAGTTTTTGGCCTAGCTGCTGTACCGTATCCCCTTATGTTGGTTTTGGCCTAGTTGCTGTACCATATCTCCCTCAAGTTATGTTTGGCCTAGCTGTACCATATCTCCCTGTTAGCTTTGGCCTAGCTGCACCATATCCTGTTAGTTTTAGCCTAGCTACTGCACCTTATCTCCCTCCCATTAGGTTTGGCCTAGCTGTACCATGTCCCTCCTGTTAGTTTTAGCCTAGCTGTACCATATCCGGCCCTAGTGTTTGTTGCAATTCAGCGATGAAACGCGACACCATAACGTAGCTAACGATGCCAAACTCCAGTCGAGATGAGAATGAAATTCTAAGAGTTTCAATATTATAGTTTGCAATGTCGGCCTAGTCGCTCCCTGAAAAATCCTAACGGACAAACAGACAAGGGGTGCAAAAGGCAATAGTCACAGACGCCCTTAGAGACACAGCTGCACCAACAGCAGGCCTGCACGTGTTAGAACGGCTGCTTGCGGCACCCGTTCCCTTCCTCACCCCTCCACCTCCCATACGCCTCACACACACAGGGGACACCGACGTCGGCGGCCGCCGGATGTTGTAATACAGCTGGAGACAGGCAGGGACTTCCCGGCAGTACCCCAATCTCTCTCTCTCTCTCTCTCTCTCTCTCTCTCTCCATATAACCTCCGAGGGGCTGCAGCTTTACCCTATAACTGACATACTCGTCAAAAGGCTTAAAAACAGTGAATTTGACACCCAGCTGAAACTGGGTCCCAAATGCCACAACGAATCGTCACACTGGCGTAGTGTGAGTAAAGGCCAGTATATTGGAAAAATCGAAGGAGAATGATTTATTAGCAAGCTAATGAATTGATTGCCTAGTTCAGCTGTATCCCAAAGTCATTCTGAATTAACCCGGTGATAGATGGTATTGACAAAAATGAGGAAATTACGACTATAAATCTTCTGTAACAGATCATTAGGTTTTTAAAGTTTGTTAGATGTTTTTAAGGGAATTCTCGTCACACTTTTAAAACCCAAGGAATCTTATATATATATATATATATATATATATATATATATATATGTATGTATGTATGTATATTATACGTGTGTATTTATATTATATAGTATATGAAATATACATGCATGCGTGTGTACACGCACGTGCACGCGGGCTTCCTATTCGCACATGAACCTGCGTGCGTGTTTAACAAGCCACCCCCAAACCCCCACACACGTGAACTGTCTCTAATTAAAGAAGAAGAGGAATCAATGACCATATAATCTATTAAAAGACCGTGTGTGTCTGTGTCTCTGTATATAACGGCACACGCCAAAACAGCAGCACCGCTGAAACGGAACAGCAGCTGACCCCCGCCCCCCCCCAACTACCCGCCTAGCGTTACGCCACTGCTACAGCAGCAGGAGCAGTAGCAGTAGCAAAGAAACAGCAGCTGGAGCCCATATCTTTAATAATTGATCGCCGCCGAATATTGGACAGATGTCGTCAACGTGTTGTTGTGCTTTAACGGTTTTTGTTAGTGATTCGACATATGGGAAAAGACAGCCTGTGTGTGTGTGTGTGTGTGTGTGTGTGTGTGTGTGTGTGTGTGTGTGTGTGTGTGTGTGTGTGTGTGTGTGTGTTTAAGCATAAATGTTTGATGAGCGGCGAGTGGGGAAATATACCCCACAAAATAGTCAGCTGAAATATCCACCGGGTGTTAATGAATGTTGAAGAATAAGTATTGCTTCTCAGCGTGAAGTAGATCTCATTCGTGAGAGGCTGATTGATAGATAGATAAATAAGAGACCTACAGATAGATAGATAGGAGACATATAAATTTATAGATAGATCTAGGCCACCCATCTTGAACTGAAAATAACTTAAGCTGTAATTCATTTAAAGCATACTTGCAATCAGCATAATTTACGTCTCACTGTACGAGAGAGAGAGAGAGAAAGCAGCACATTTCAACAGTCAAAAGTTGATATCCATTACTGCTGCGGATTGTAGACAGACACACGTGGCTTCTGGTATAACAATACATCCCAACCCAAGCCCCGTCATCCACCTCCCCCCATCCCCCCCTTCAAAACCCAGGTGTGTGCTAAAGTTATCGTCAAAAGCCAAAGTGAAATGATTCTCGTAACAAGACGTGCCGTTTTCTATCTATTTCTCCCAGTTACGTAACGTGACGTTGGTCCTTAATTTTGGCCATTAAGAAATAACAAAGAATGAAAGTTATTGAGCAAAATGATGTGAGTTTACAATCAGAATTTCTCTCAGTTGCAAAAGTTACATTACAAAGTGATTTGATTTCACCTCAGTGGAGTGGAACAATTGAGAATCATGACAAGAAAGGGCGATGACAGGATGCAATACTTTTCCTTCTGTGTTTGAAGAAACCGTCCAGGTGCTCCCACGAACTCACTCCTCCTGCTGGACCACCAAGAAGAAGGGCCAGTAACCTCCTCCTCATAATGTTCATCCTGACGACGACGTAGAAGAAGCATGATGAAAGGGCCACGTGTAGAAGGACTCTTTAAAAAGAAGCATTTACTGAAGGATGGACAGATTGCGAGTCCAAGAAGCAGCCAGCTGGAGGTGCCGAGGGGTGTAGGGTGGGTGGTTGGAGGGAGGCGGGCCTCTCCGTCATGGGTAAATCCTCTCGGCTCGGGGCATGGGGTGGGGGATGGGGTGGCGTTGAAGACCAGGTGTTTTGTCATATTCATCGCACAAGATTCTCTTCTTCGTCACATGACGTCGTCGCCGGCTGCCATGGAAGATACAGAAAACTGACATTAATTATGCGGCACTTGGTTTTTCTGCGTCATCTCTCTCTCTCTCTCTCTCTCTCTCTCTCTCTCTCTCTCTCTCTCTCTCTGTAAAATGACACGATCCGTCACTGTCTACGTGTGTGACATTAATGTGAATTCCAAGATACCTGAAGACATCTATGTTAGAAAAATATACTTTAAACGTTAAAAGACATGATGTCAAATTATTACTCATATAGGAACATTGAATAAAACGTGAAAGGGGATCAGTGTCAGTACGAAAACGTTGAATGCTATTTAGACGTTAAAAGCCGCAAAAACAAACAAATGTTACACAAT
Source organism: Macrobrachium rosenbergii (assembly GCF_040412425.1). Classification (NCBI taxonomy): domain Eukaryota; kingdom Metazoa; phylum Arthropoda; class Malacostraca; order Decapoda; family Palaemonidae; genus Macrobrachium; species Macrobrachium rosenbergii. The sequence goes on along the minus strand of NC_089756.1, from coordinate 3,091,380 downwards.
AAAATCAATGTCATTACTGTATAAGATATAAACTGAATGTGGGGAAACTACAATTAAATACATCATCTTTGAACATGAAGAAATAGACCTAATCACTATCAACATACAAATAAAATAACTTTCAGCCACTGAAAAAAAAGAGAGAAAAACTTAACTATCCAAGGCAACACATAACGTATGGTTAAACCGTAAGACACCCACCTCGTTGAGGGCCGAAAAGATGGACGGGGAGGGGGTCCCTCACCCCATGTGGTTGTAACATGGCAGCAGCAGCAGCAGCAACGATGGGGTGGAGAGATGGAGGGAGAAAGAGAGAGGGGGTGGGCACACGGCAATGGTCGCCCCAGCTGGTTGTATTGGTGAAGGTCCAGCTGACATAGAAGAAGGTATCCCAAGGTTCTTGAGAGGGATGGAGACAGGAAGATGAAGGAGGATAGGAAGGGCTAAGTGTGCCCTCGGCGAGATGAGTCATCATCGGCAATCTCGATTTAACATGAAGTAACAACACCTGGTTAATCTCATTTACTGACTGGCCACAACAGGTGTAGAGACAGCAGCTTTGCCTTGTCAACGAGATGGTGCTGGAGGAGTGATCTGTTTTTCTTTTTCTTCTTCTTCTTCTTCTTCTTCTTCTTCTTCCTTTCGTTGGGCAAGGTGAATGAAGGATTAAAAGGTGATCCCAGATGTTGATATGTACTAATGACGATTGGACGCGTCCGTTCAGAGACCGTGCCCACCCAGAAGGTTCACGTCTGATAAGCAATGTATAACATGGGCAAGAACCACCGTTTCCAAGAAGGAAGAGACAGGACAGCGCAGGAGGAAAATTAAAAAATAAATCAAACTCGTTTTCACTTGAAAGGAACAAAAAAAAATATGTAACGAGTCTTTCATTGACAGAATCGCGAGAGAGGGAAAGAGAGAGAGAGAGAGAATGCTGGAAGGTGTTTGGGGTGGTTTATTGATAATTGTAACGGGGGGGAAGGGAAGGGGTGGGGATGCGTTGTTATGAAGGTACAGATATGACAGGGTAACTGTCATACAGGTCAGGGTTACGCCAAAAGCGACCTCCCACCCACCAGCGATGCCACGTACGGGTTTGGGAGTGCGTGGTCGGTCCGCAACATTCCCCCCCCCCCCCTACTTCTTCACCCCTCCTACCCCTGGGGGCTACAGACAGATCCACAACCCCTTCCCCCTCCTCTTCCACTCCTTGATAATCCGTACACATGGCATATTTGGTAACACGCCTTCTGCATCCTTGTGACTTTTTTTTATACATTACATTGGTCCACTTAGAATCACACTCTCTTTGGTGGTTTTATTTAGGGGAACTTTCAACAGACTGTAAATATGTACACTGAGGAGTTTACACACAAATATAAAAAAGTTTGAGAATAAAAATTCCCTACTTCCGTTCACTTCTTCAGAGATTTCTGTGGTTTTTAAAAGACGACAAAACTCCCAGAGGTCTTCTGCAGGTAGCACTTGTAGTACTAGTACTACTGCTGGTGGTGGAACTCGTCTTGCTCCTCTTACTGCTGGTGTCATTGTTAATCGTCGCTGCTGCTGTGGTCGTCTTGCCGCTGACGACGACGTGATTGTCGTTCTTGTTTGTCGCTGAGGCGGTGGCCGACGACGTCGAATTTTTATTGCTGCTGGCGTTCAGAGCCTGCAAGCTGAAGATGGGATTACTGTGGATGGAGGAGGTCAGGTCGGCGATGTCCCCGTTTCCCAGAATGCTGTTGACCGGATGGTGGACAAGAGTGTCCTGCAACTCGACGATGTAGTCGATAACGTACTGAATCACCGCCAGCCTCGACAGCTTCCCAGCCTTGGGGCAGGCGGGCACTAATTGGCGTAGCTTGTCCAGGTAGTCGCGGATTTCTTGTCGCTCCTGCCTGACGTCGGCATGACATCTGTTTGACCTGACGCCGATGGAGTTTGACCTCACGCTGCGGTGACAGCTCTTATTCCAGCTGACTGATTTCATTCCTGAAGGTTGACGAACGACAGTCGAGTGAGTGAAGGAAAGAAGGCAGGCTGCTGAAATGCCTCGAGGTGCCTCTGAGGTCAGGTAAAGGAACCCAGGTGTCTTCTTGAACTCCCTTCGACCACACGCGCGCTTGTACCTCGCGCACACACACACACGCACACACACACACACGCACACTCTTGATTATATCCAGATGTGCACAAATGTTCTTCGAAAAAGGCGAGTATCGACTGTTCTGAAACTCAGCTGGTGTCTTTTCTGGGCGAATTCACAATCGCTGTGGTGATATAGAGCTGTCACTCAGAGTAACGAGAACGTATTATTCGGGCTTGATAGAGGAGAGGCGTGGAACCGACCTCTCTCAGATTTCAGTGCTAACTAAACGTGTTAGAGGGCCACAGCTTCCTCATATACCGTGAGTTCATTGATGCTTCGGTGGTAGCAACAGCATCGCCGGCCCGGTAGCCAATCAGAACTGCGAATCACTCTCCGGTTTCAGCGTGAGCTCCGCCCACCGGCTCCTCCCCCAATCAGAACGCGGTTTCATCGGAGGCCTCGTAGTGCCGAATATCACCGTGGGAAAACAATTAGGAGCGGAAAACCTATAGGATAACGGCCATTGATAGCCCACCTAAGAATCACCGTGAGATGCGGAACAGAATCGATTTTATGATTTCATTCGTACTAGAATCGTCAATGTCTCTCGCAAGGACAAGACTCTTTGAAGAAACCAAGCAATTTAGTGAATGAACATGGAAGTTGTATTATATTGAACTTGGCATCACCGTGGGAAATATTTATATAGTAACAAACGCGCGAGTTGCAAGCGGAAATTATTGCAATATTAAAAAGGCTTCATTTTCATTCAACCTCGTCAAGTTGACGCACCTAATCTTATTCGCTTCTTGTACTAAAACGATCTAAAATACACACAGTAGAAATACTAATCATTCGATTACTGACTCGATAAATCGTCCAAAAGATCGTCGGGTTTTTGGACTAACTGGCAACCGCGTCGATTGAATGAATTCACAGAGTAATTACCTTGTCTCCAGCCGGCACTTGATAATGATATTCCCCTCATTTTAACATCTGGTACTGATCGGTGAACAGCAACTGTTTATTATCGGATTTTGCTTCGTTATAGCCGTCGTTCTCATGATCGCGTGGGAGAGCGATATTGACGATGTCGATGGAAGGAACAGACAGGGTGTGTGTATATATATATATATATATATATATATATATATATATATATATATATATATATATATATATATATATATATATATATATATATATATATATATATATATATATATATATATATATATATATACTGTATATAACCATGAAGCTACAAATGTTTAATATCCAATTCACGCTACTTCGGGAATATCCCCGATTTAGATGGGGAATTATCACTGAAGGAAAATTTTATAAGTGATAAAGGGATCGGTACCGCCTGGTCTCGATCCCTTGACACAGTACCTTCCAACAACTCCAGTCGACAGTCAAACCGCATTTATAACTTATAAAATTCCCCTTCGATGATAATTCCCCATCGAAGATATTCTCGAAGTAGCGTGAATTGGACATTAAACAACATTTGTAGCTTCATGACTGTATAAATCACGGTGTGATAAAAATTCTTATATATATATACTATATATATACTGTATATATATATATATATATATATATATATATATATATACAGTATATATATATGTGTGTGTTTGTGTTACCAATGTTTTTCACTAGTAAATAATTTAATGTGGGTTATTTACTGGTACAATACTAAGGCTGCAAAAGGCAAATGTTTATTTATTTATTTATTTATTTATTTATTTATTTATTTATTGGAGGCAAAAGAGTAAGTTGTGGAATTAGAAATGTTAATATCATAATTGTTTCTTTTTATGTATCTCTGAGAGAACAAAAGTCAAGAAAATATCGTTTAATTGTCTCATACATAGTAATATGTTAAACATTCCTCTGCATGTGCACTTATAAATATTGCTTGATGCCATGTGTGAGGATATATACACATACACAGATGTAAATCAGACAAAATGCACGAAGGAAAGAGAAACACTGGAGTGCTGCTCTTCCCTTCGTGGGTTTTATCTTATTTATATAGTCATTAAGTTCCATATTTTCGTGATTCAGTTGTGCACACACAGATATACGTACGTGTGTATATGTATTTCCATTCACTGAGTCGGTTCATCAGTGCTGAAATCTGTCTGCAATGTACAGTATTTATGAATCGAGTGAATGTTATTAAGTGAAAGCAATTTCCATCAAGACTTCTTTTTCTAGTAGAACTTATGAGGTGCTTCAGCAAACGCTTTCCAAGAGTTGCATACCAAAATACATTATGTTGTTGCTTCTTTCGAACGAACACCAAAATATTCTCTGGAAGCTTAAATTTCAAATCAGTGGCCCCTGTGGGCTTGTTTCATATGAATAGGATTCATCTGAATAATAATAATAATAATAAATAATAATAATAATAATAATAATAATAATAATAATAATACATCACTCCATTATGGCTGACGATAATCGAAGCAATGTAAGTCAACGATATACGAGTAAGAAGATGCTGAAAGTGCGCCGTAATTTCCGTGGAGACACTTCCTTCGTCATATCCTGAATGTTGAAGACAAGTGCCTGCTGTCTCCCTCGTCTACCCGGTAACGGGCGGGTAGTGCCGTCAGTACACCTCACTCTGTGCACTGTAGGCATTACTTAAAGTTCTTTGTAGCGTCCCTTCCTTAGGCCCCTAGCTGCAACACCTTTCATTTCCTTTTATAGCACCTCCGTTCATATTCTCTTCCTTCCATCTCACTTTCCTCAACCCTGTCCCGACAATTGTTTCATAGTGCCTCAACTGCAAAAGGTTTTCCTCCTCCCGTTATATAATATTATAACTTTCAAACTTTTTTACTCTCAGCGCTGAATGACCTCATAGGTCTCAGCGCTTGGCCCGTGACCTAAATTCTATATTCCTGTTCCAGTTCGAATTCAAACCTGTTGTTTATTCATGCCCCAGTTAATAACAATAGAAATAACTAGAGTATCTGGACACATGCAGTTTAGGACTTTCATCCTATGCTCGTCGCCTCCCGCTGAGGATGTCCCAACACTCAATTAGTTTTCTGGGCAATAGTGGCTAAATATCATATTACCCAAAGCTAATAGCTAATGGAATTTAATATTTGGCCTTTTCGAGACTTTAGGCGTGACGTGAAAACTCTTCTAACCAGATTTCTTATCGCATTCCATGACCAGTTACGATTGTCTAAATACTTGGAAATAAATGCTCATGCACACGGGCACTATCTGTCTATCTATCTAGCTATATATATGTGTGTGTGTGTAAAAATACATACATACACATGAAATATATATATATACTGTATATATATATATATATATATATATATATATATATATATATGTATATATATATATGAAATAGATATATATATATATATATATATATATATATATATATATATATATAAATATATATATATATATATATATATATATATATATATATATATATATATATATATATATATATATATATATATATATATATATATATATAAGCATTAAGCCACAAATGCCCTTTAATATCCAATTCGCTCTACCTCGGAAATAGTATATTTTCATATATGTTACCCGAAGGGGAATTTTCAGTTGATAATAAGTTCGTCGTCTCTTGGGCTCGAACCACGGAAGACAAGAACTCGGGACTACAGTGATGCGCCTTAAACCACACAGTCATCAAGGGAGGTATAAGTTGATACCGACTCCCACCTACAAATCACTGTCGAACTCAGGTATTTGTAATTAGAATCAATATCAACCCACCTCTACCATGTTAACCGTGTAGTGCTTTTGTCGCACGCAGCCATATTATGAATGAATATTATGAACTGTAGATAAATGCTTGTATATGAATCACGGTGATGTGATAAAATTAATTCATAATATGGTTGCATGCAACAAACGCACTACACGGTTAACATGGTAGAGGTGGGTTGATATCGATTCTAATTACAAATACCTGAGTTCGACAGTGATTTGTAGGTGGGAGTCGGTATCAACTTATACCTCCCTTGATGGCAGTGTGGTTTAAGGCGCGTCACTGTAGTCCCGAGTTCTTGTCTTCCGTGATTCGAGCCCAAGAGACGACGAACTTATTATCAACTAAAAAATTCCCCTTCGGGTAACATATGTGAAAATATATTATTTCCAAGGTTGGGTGAATTGGATATTAACTCTAAAGGACATTTGTAGCTTAATGCTTGTATATGAATCAATGTGATGTGGTAGAATTCATCTATATATATATATATATATATATATATATATATATATATATATATATATATATATATATATATATATATATATATATATATATATATATGAGTATATTTCATGATACTCTAGTGGCACTGCCAGCCTGCATTGTCATTCCTCACTCACAAAATTCCGTGGTCTCAGCCTCCCCACGTCTCTCTCTCCCTCTCTCTCTCTCTCTCTCTCTCTCTCTCTCTCTCTCTCTCTCTCTCTCTCTCTCTCTCTCTCAGTGAAGCCTTAAGTCAATATAAAGATGCAACTTGGACAGCGGGAGGGAGGTTTGGAGGAGAGAAGGGGGGTGGGGAAGGTGTGTGACTGTGCACACCTGTCGTGGGCATTTGTGCTACCCGAAAAAAATGCCATCTGGTGAGATCAAGAATGCCCCTCCTCTGACTTGCCATGAAAGAAATTCCCACTGTCCTGTCCGGTTACCCGTTTCTCTCCCGGGGAACACCACCCTGTTCCCAAAGTTCCTCATGTTCCCACCCCTCCTCCACTCAGTAGGGGGTTGGCACCATCGTCAGTGTACCTCACGCGGTGCACTGTAGGCATTACTTAATAAGGTTCTTTGCAGCGTCCTTTCGGCCCGTAGCTGCAACCCCTTTCACTCTTTTTCCTGTACCTCCGTTCATATTATCTTTCTTCCATCTTACTTTCCTCAACCCTCTCCTAATAATTGTTTCATTGTGCAACTGCTTTGAGGTTTTCCTCCCTCCTGTTAAACCTCTCAAACCTTTCTACTCTCTTCAGCGCTGACAGACTTCATAGATCCCATTCTTTGGCCTAAATTTTATATTCCAAGTCCAGTTCCAGTTCCAATTGCTCCTCTCCCCCCACACCCTAAAAAAATGAAAAGTTGCCGATTAGAAATTTTATATTAAAATTCCAATTCCAATACCCCGGGCCCCCCCCCCAAAAAAAGTCGTCAGTTAGCGACTCTCTGGGTCCTTTATCTGCATCCCGGGATCGAGGAAGGAACCCCTGGGGTAGATTGGGGTGTTATGACATTGTCAGGAATTCTGTATATAAGGTTCGAGATGATGCGAGTCTGAATGCTTGGATTCGATTTCAAATGCTTCCATTTCACCTCAAGGACGTTTATTTCATAACGATTCAATTCACGTATGATGATAATATTATGCAATTCTCTCTCTCTCTCTCTCTCTCTCTCTCTCTCTCTCTCTCTCTCTCTCTCTCTCTCTCTCTCTCTCTCTCTCGAACGATCGATCGATTGATCGATCGAGCAGAAATTTGTATTGTCATCACCTCATTACATGCTTATTTACACACACCACACACACAAAACGCACGCCAGCATACACACACAGTTTTTTTTTATATATATATATATATATATATATATATATATATATATATATATATATATATATATATATATATATATATGTATATATATATATATATATATATATATATATATAATCTTAAGTATTTTCAGTTCTTCTTTAGAGAGGTGGGTAGAGCTTTCGACTGGCACGCTGTTGGCCCAGCGTTCGACTCTCCGAGCCGCCAATGAAGAATTAGAGGAATTTATTTCTGGTGATAGAAATTAATATCTCGTCATAATGTGGTTCGGATTCCACAATAAGCTGTAGGTCTCGTTGCTAGGTAACCAGTTGGTTCTTAGTCACGTAAAAATAAATCTAATCCTTCGGGCCAGCCCTAGGAGAGCTGTTAACCAGCTCAGTGGTCTGGTTAAACTAAGATATACTTTTTAAAATATTTTCAGGGGTGAGATTGCTAGCCCCACACACTAACCTAAGTAAAAGGACCAGGCAAGAAATTACTAAACATTGCAGATCGGACAACCACCCAACAAAGAAAAAAAAACTGAAGGATAAGAAAAGCAAGAAAAAACAGTAGCAATTCTATTGCTAATTTCCCACCCACTATAACCCCACCAAATCCCACACTTCCCACCACCGCCCCCTCCCCCCCTCTGTGATAATTATCAATCCTTCGCTCACCCTAATTGCGGGGTCATGGTGGAGGGAAGGGGTAGGGAGGTGTTCATGATTGGCTGTGGGTGGGTGGGGGTAGGAGGGGGTTTTGTGAAGGGACCGGGACAGGCCCTTAATAAGGGGGAATTTTTGAGGGAGTGAACAGGTGCATTCCCAGGGCTGTGGGAACTCTCGTCAGTCACCCAGTCGGTGTCCTGCTCTCTCTCTCTCTCTCTCTCTCTCTCTCTCTCTCTCTCTCTCTCTCTCTCATTACTTTGCCTTTCTTCTCGCTCTCTCCCTCTCTCTTGCTCCTTTGCTTCTCTCTCTCTCTCTCTCTCTCTCTCTCTCTCTCTCTCTCTCTCTCTCTCTCTCATTATCTTTCATTCTCTTTCTTTCTCTCTCTCTCTCTCTCTCTCTCTCTCTCTCTCTCTCTCTCTCTCTCTCTCTCTCTCTCTCATTACTTTGCCTTTCTTCTCTCTCTCTGCATTTTAGTATGGGGTATCTATGATATTTTGGATGGTACAACGTCATCGAACATCCTGGATAACTTAAGTAGTCTCGTTACGGAGCTTAAAAAAGCTAATGAAAATCAGCGTATGTCAGCTGTTTCCGAACCTTCGTGTTAACGAATATCAAGACATTATTACCAACCATAATAACCAACTAAGTGAATGGTGTTTAGGCAATGGTATATTAGATATAAACTGTGAGTCGTCTTTCATGCTAGCTACTGGAGAAACAGATGAAATGTGTTTTCACCAGACCAATGAAAATCCTGGAGTTTTCTTAGAATAGGTGTGGTGCAATTAGGCTACTCGAGTCTCATAGCAAGAAATGCCAGCATTTTAACCTCTGTGATAACTGGAAGAATGTCAAAAAATCACATAAGTGGATAGAAACAAAATCAGAACGTAGTGCTATCCATCAGCAAGCACGCCCCCCTCGCATCATAAATACACGCAGGGAATCGGTTACTAGACACCGATGGAATTCAGGGCAGACCACATATTATCGGGATCGTACTAACTACAGGGAGGATCAGCGTGGAGAGAAGAGAATGGAGCATTCAAGAAGTATCGTAGAGATGACGGCAAAAACTACGGACAAAATCAGCGTTACCAATCCCGGCCCGGATGTTATAATTGTGGTGAACATAACCACAACCAAAGTTCATGTTATTATGATCACAGAGTTAGATGCACTAGCTGCTATGGTTTAGGCCATGAAAGTCGATTATGCCCTCGATATGCTCCATATATAGGATAACGACCAGGAAGATGGCACTGCAGAAGGTACAGTGAGGATCGTGAACACTGGGAAGGATGTGAGAAAACTGCTAACTATAGAACACTTGAATGCTCAGTCTTTATTATCGCATTTTGATGAGGTACAGTTGTTAATAAAAGAAAGAAAAATAGACATTTTATGTATAAGTGAAGCATGGCTAGATTCGGGTATCCGAGATAGTTTTGTAACCATTTCAAATTTTAATATCTATCGATGCGACCAGGGAAGAGGAGGAGGAGCTTGCATTTATGTTTGAGATGATTTAAAAGTGAACAGAATTACCCTAAATGTTGATAAAGCAGTAGGAGTAGAGGATATATATCTGGATAACTATACAGCTTAAAAAGCTCCCACCATTCATTGTGGGGTGTTTACCGCCATCCCAAAGCTTTAATCTCCTCTTTCGATTACATTAAGGCTGTTTTTAAAGCTGTTTCCTTGCGCGGAAAACCAATTTTTATACTAGGTGACGTTAATGATGACTTATTATCCTCTAATAGTAAATTAAGCAAAATTATACACCAATTAAACCTACATGAGGCAATTAATAAACCTACAAGAATTACAAGTATATCCTCATCATTGCTCGATGTTATCATCACAAATAAATCAGAAATGACTTCCCAAGCTGAAGTAGTTCCCTGTCCTATTGCTGACCATGAGTTGTTAACACTACAAATTGCTATTTCAAAACCAAAAAGAAAGCCTGTAACTAGAACATTTCGTAGTTTAAGAAACTATAGTCAGAATACGTTCTGTAATAGCCTATTAAATAGAACCTGTGACCTTAATGCTATTTTAAGTATATACCGACAATGTAAATGTTCAAGTTCCTATATTTACTAATATTTTTGTTGAGAGTTTAAATGAGTGTACCCCATCTGTAACAAAAGTAATTACCCGGCCCCCAGCCCCTTGGATAAGTCATGACCTTAAAATACAAATGAAAGCAAGAGATGAATTGCATGAAAGAGTCAAAAGGGATACAATAAACCTAGAATTAAGAAGTGTTTATAAAAACTATAAAAAACGAGGTAATCAACTTATTAAAACAAAGGCAGAACATTTTAAAGATAAGTTTAAAAACTGTCATGGTAATTTGTCTACTAAATGGAAAATTGTTCATGAAATGATCCCTGCCACAAACAGTAACATAAGTATCCATGATGACAAAGATAAGAAAGATAAAGCAGAAGAATTTAACGAATATTTTGCGAATGTGTAGGTCAACTGGCCTTCGAAAATTCTCAACT
>NC_089756.1:3027997-3075497 GCF_040412425.1 Macrobrachium rosenbergii | reverse complement strand
ATCAGACTGGACTGAACACTGGCTAACTAACAGAAAACAAACAGTGGTAATAAACGGTGAAGAATCAGAATGGGTAGATGTGACAAGTGGAGTTCCTCAGGGTTCTGTTCTAGGCCCACTCTTGTTTTTTATTTACATTAATGACACTGATGTAGGATTAACTAGCAGGATAGCCAATTTTTCAGATGACACCAAACTATGTGTAAATGCAATGAACCCAGATACAGTTGAAGTTTAAGGAATGAGCTAAGGAAAATAGGAGTGATCAAAAAGATGGTAAATACCTTTTAACTTGGATAAGTGTAAAGTGTTACAAATAGGAACAAACAACCCTCATGCCAACTATATGCTGCTTGGGAATGACATAAATAGTGTAAAACAAGAAGAGGACCTTGGAGTCAGTATTACCAAGAACTTAAAATCCACAAAACAGTGCATAAAAGATGAGAAGATGTCACAGAAACTAGTGGGATACATAAAGAGGCAGTTCAAATACAGAAACAAGGAAACGGTGCTGCAGCTTTACACACCCATAGTTAGACGCCATCTTGAATATGCAGTACAGTTTTGGTCACCAGCACTAAGAAAGGACATAAATGGATTAAAAGGGGTACAAGCAAGAGCCACAAAGTTAATACCATCCATCAGGCAAATCGGTTACAGGTAGCAAAGACGACTAGAGAGCCTGAACATGTGACTTAGAAATACGACTATTGCGAGGACAACTAATAGAAACATTCAAAATACTAAAAGGCATAACGAAGTAGACAGTAACCTCTTCACATTAAACGAAAACCAGACAAGAAATAGTGGATGGAAACTAGAACTGAAGAGATGCAACAGATCTCATTGTGGGAACTTCTTTACATACAAGATATGTGACACAAGGAATAAACTGCCAACGGAAGCTGTAAACAGCAACAGTGTGGAGGAGTTTAAAAGAAAGCTAGACAAAATCATTAGAACACTGTGAATGAACAGCAAAACCTGCTCCTAGAGATAAATGAACACATGATGTCTCCTTGGATGGACTAATAATTCTTTGAGACATCCTGATCCTTGTAACTCCTTGTCTTTGTAACTCTCTCTCTCTCTCTCTCTCTCTCTCTCTCTCTCTCTCTCTCTCTCTCTCTCTCTCTCTCTCTCTCTCTCTCAAATTACTTTACCTTTCTTCTCGCTCTCTCCCTCTCTCTTGTTCCCTCTCTCTCTCTCTCTCTCTCTCTCTCTCTCTCTCTCTCTCTCTCTCTCTCTCTCATTACTTTGCCTTTCTTCTCTCTCTCTCTCTCTCTATGTACTTGCCTTTTCTCTTATCTCCGGATCCCTTTTTCCTCTTTTCCTTCCCAACGGTCGGTGTGTTTCACCCCCTACCCCTTCCCCTTTGGCGTCCTGCGAAAATGTTTCCCTTTGAATTTTTCGAATTTATAGTCGAGTTTCTCACACTAAGTCGTTCCTCTCCGCCGCCCACCCCCCCAACCCCCCGCCCCCGGCCCCCGCGTTCATGGAAGTATTGTTTCTTCCTGCAGCTGATCTTTCGTCACTTTTTAGTTATCTGTAAAAGAAAATTATTGTGCCGGCTTTCTCTGTCCGTCAGCACTTTTTCTTTCCGGCCTCAGATCTTAAAGCCTACTGAGGCTAGAGTTGGCTGCAAATTGGTACGTTGATCATCCACCCTCCAATCATCAAACATACCAAATTGCAGCCCTCTAGCCACAGTAGTTTTTATTCTATTTAAGGTTAGATTTAGCCATAACCGTGCTACTGGCAACGATATAGGATGGGCCACCACCGGCCCGTGGTTAAAGTTTCATGGGCAGCGGCTCATACGGTATTATACCGAGACTACCGAAAGATAGATCTATTTTCGATGGCCCTGATTATACCCTGTAGCGGCTGTACAGAAAGCTCGATTGCGCCGAAGAAACTCCGGAGCATTTTTGACTTGTTTTGTGTTGTCTCAGCTTTTCTTTCATATGGGCAGGACTCTGCCTTTACAAGCAGCAGCTCAGAGCAGCATGCAAAGCCATATCTTCGGCTTTCTAATAATGCTGGAAATGAGAACTTGTGCGTCACTATAAGATTAGAACTTTACACAGCACTTTTTTTTTCAAGAAAGTTCAATCACCAGTGCACACTTTGTATGCCGAGTTCTATTGAGGGATCAGCCAGAAATACATGAAGTTTTAGATCCACTTTTACCTAGAGATCAATTACCAGTGCACTGTTACACTGACGTTTATTGAGAAATCAGTCAGTAATGCAGTTAATGTTACAGTACACTGACTTTGAATGAGAGAGCAGTAAGAAATACACAAGTTTCATGTGCAGTTTGGCCTCGACATCACCAGTTCACTAAATACTGAGATTTGAATTCCAGGACGCTGTCATCTCTGTTGTGGGAATTTCAGCGAGGTCCAAAAAAACAATGAGAGAAAGAGAGAGAGTGAGAGGTTGTGAATGCGAGTGACTGACAGGCGGTTGAATGATTGAAACGGTCACTAAAGGGGTGACATTGTCCCACCTGAAACACCTGGGACAGGGGTGCAAGAAAACTAGCATAGTTTTTTGGGAGGAGGGTCGGAGGTTGGGGAGATTGAATGCATTCGAGGTTTTGACCTGCCCCTCCCCTCCCCCGAACCCCGTTTCGTGAATGATCGTTGATTCCATTACAAGATACAACACTCAGTCTCCCTGAGGATGTCGTGCAGTTGGAACATGAAAAGTTCAAGTGAAGATGCGATGCATAACTACCTTAATACTACTGTTCTCCTTGCTTTTTAATACATTTTTATCTGTTTATTAATTTATTCATTTAATTTTTCTTTTTTGATAAGTTAGATCTCTTTTTTTCTATATTTTCCTTTATCTCCTGTTACTTCTTCCTAATGAACCTTATATCCTTTCGAAGCTTGAATTCAAGTCAGCGGCCCCTTTGGTGGGCTTGTTCCATATGGCTAGGGTTCATCTTCTGAAAAAAATAATATGAAATTTTATACCATCTTCCATAACGTTACACCTGTATTCGTGATCCGTCTGTTGCATAACATTGAAGTAACTGCCATCTACTATATTTCTACATTTGGCAAGTGATCTTCAGATTCACATAAACAACAGAATTTTCCAAGCAGTACAAGTAAAGTTAAGTATATCTTAGTTTAACCAGACCACTGAGCTGATTAACAGCTCTCCCAGAGAGGGCTGGCCTGAAGGATTAGATTTATTTTACGTGGCTAAGAACCAACTGGTTACCTAGCAACGGGACCTACAGCTTACTGTGGAATCCGAACCACATTTTGACGAGAAATGAATTTCTATCACCAGAAATAAATTCCTCTAATTCTTCATTGGCCGGTCGGAGAGTCGAAAGCTGGGTCAACAGCGTGCTAGCCGAGAGCTCTACCCACCCCTCCATTGAAGAACTTCCAAGTAGCACAAACATGTTCAGTTACTACAAAGCACAACTTTTTATTAACTCATCCCAGTCGCACATTTAAAGAATTATTCTCTAGAAGTGTAAAACCTCATTAATACTTTGATGTACTGTACAGTAGGTTATTTTTTTTTATCTGTGAAAGAATGTCAGTACAGTACTTAATGATGTGCGTTACGTTTTGTAAAACTAAGATTGGAATATATTTTTTTATCACAATCGAAAACATTTAAATAAATAATGTTGAGTTTTATATACTGCATACACACACATACACACATATATATATATATATATATATATATATATATATATATATATATATATATATATATATATATATATATATATATATATATATATATATATATATATATATATATATATATATATATATATATATATATATATATATATATATATATATATATACACTATATATATATACACTCTCTCTCTCAAGTATGAGAAAGTTCACCCTTCTCGGTCTTTTAAGCAGCACACATTTGACTCTCTCTCTCTCTCTCTCATCGGTTCATGGGTAAACAACGTAACTCGAATTATAACTGTGAAGATATGAAAATAATGAGAATGTCCCAGCCCAAATTGTAGTAAACCAGGTCAGGAAAAGTATTATTATTATTATTATTATTATTATTATTATTATTATTATTATTATTATTATTATTATTATTATTATTATTCAGCGGATGAACCTTATTCACACGAAACAAGCTCACAGGGGCCATTGACTCGAGAAGAAGAGGATGAAGCCTATTCATATGGAACAAGCCCACCACAGCGGCCACTGACTTGAAATTCAAGCTCCTAAAAAATATCATGGTGTTCACTTGATGGACATAACGGTAAGTAACTTAAAGGTAAATTAAAACAGATAAATCTACCAATGCAAATCGGAACTTGGTGGTCAAGGGGTTAGGGGTAGGGGAGGTCTGGAAGGGGGAAGGGGGTGAGGGGAGACGAACAAATCTTAAAAACGGGTTATCGGATCTTGACGGTGTCCCCAAAAATGAGTTGTGGAGACAACACAAATCCCAAATCCGGTCGACAGGGCGGGGAGCGGGAGGGGTGTTAAATTTATTTGCTTTTCCCATGGACGTTCCAGAGCAGGTGTGGGGGTGGAAGGAAGAAAAGGACATACAGACAGACAGACACAAACACACAGTCGCAGGTGTCTTTCTTCGTCCCATGAGAGAGACCCTTGTACCGATGGGAACTATTATAGACATACCTGCCACTGCTGATGCCTTGGTTATGCCCGAAAGCAGATGGGGAGAGGGATTCGCTTTGTGAGAGAGAGAGAGAGAGAGAGAGAGAGAGAGAGAGAGAGAGAGAGAGAGAGAAATGCAACAGACGTTAGTGATTGACTGCTCCGTCTAAATGTTAGTCATTATTTCATAATCCAGTAATGGGAGGGCCTCGAAAAGGTGCCTCACCTTACTGGGGTGGAACCCTTTATTATTATTATTATTATTATTATTATTATTATTATTATTATTATTATTATTATTATTATTATTATATGGCAGCAGACCCTCTTTTAAACAGGTTTTATTGAATATTATTGCTGCTTCAGCTGCATTTATTTTGTAGAAAACTTTTTCTATTTTCCTTATTGCAGACTTCCCTTCATTAGAGGTGCGTGCTAACAGCTCGCCTATATTTGTCATTTCATGGGGGAAAAGTAAAAATTCTGGATTCTGCTTTTTTTATATATTTACACAGTTAGAATTCTATGACTTATATAGTTAACAACTATATAAGTCATAGTATTCTAACTGTATAGAATAAATAAAAAAAAAGCAGAATCCAGATTTTTTACCTCCCCCCCATGAAATGACAAATATAGGCGAGCTGTTAGCACCCACCTCCAATGAAGAGAAGTCTGCAATAAGGAAAATAGAAAAAGTCTTCTACAAAATAAATGCAGCTGAAGCAGCAATAATATTCAACAAAACCTATTATTATTATTATTATTATTATTATTATTATTATTATTATTATTTATTATTATTATTATTATTATTATTATTATTCAGATGAACCTATTCATATGGAATAAGCCCACCACAGGGGCCACTGACTTGAAATTCAGACTTCCACTGAATATTAGAAATAAGGAACAGAAGGTAATAGGAAGTACAGAAAAAGAGATCAGTTATTATAGGAGGAACAAAATAAATTAATAAATAAATAAACAAATAAACAGATAAAAATGTAAGTAAATTATTAAAAGGTATTCAGATTATTCCAGCGAATTCTTTTTCTTTATCTACGCTACGACGCAACAAATAAAGTTTTCACTCAAGTTTTATTATTTTTGGCTCAGTAATTGAAACAATCAAATGACCTTATTCTATTTTCATTATTTCTTTGTTCCTTCCCCTTGGAAGGGGACGTGGCTCCCATTTGAACAAATTGGACCCCCCTTTACTCAACGATGCTTTCTGCACACTTGAACTGATGCAGTGGTTCAGAAGAAGAAATAGAAAATTGGAAACGTTTTCTCCTGGTGAGCATATATATTTTTGAAGATTCGTTTTGTATAGCAGATATCAACAATAGCATGACAGTTCCATTCCCTAAGTCTTTATATGACAGAAAACCTGGAATTTTAAACAGGCCAACAGCAAGGGTTTCGACACAACAACAAAAGAATGTCGAATCTTCCTTTGTAGAAAACCATTGAGATCCCATGTTTGCTTTCCATCCTCTCGACTTCAAACGAGAACGGATCTGACAGACACCTGGACTAACGGGTAAACACAGAAGCCTCCTTGGCAAATTAGGTCAAATACCCATTATTGTCCCTTCTGGCTGAGGTCAGATGGTTGTGGGGGGTGGGGGGGGGACCAAGATGTGGCGGTGGGAGGAAAAAATGGGAGTTTAAATATGAAGGTGTAAATCAAACAAATAAGATATTTCATGAGTGGGACCTTTCGACAGTGTTCCGCTCCACATTGGTCGCTGTATTATATTACAGATAATAAATAAATGGGAATTTAATCAATCCATTTAATTGTTCTGTTTATTTTACATCCAAAGTCAAAAGAATGTAAAGAATATCGTATTATTTATCTTGATTTTTTGGCGTCGCTCGTTGATGCAACAAAGTTACTACATAGTGACATTGCTAAAACTATTAACTCCGAAATTATTTTGAAAGACTTTTATTTCTAAAAGACCTGTGTATAAATAGTATGCTTGTAATTGCTTACCTTGTATTAAAAAATCAAGACTCAGTGTCTTTCAATATTTAGTATATCAAGCATTTAATGATTTTTTTTATTAAGACAAGTATACTACACGAAATAGACATTCATCAATGTTCTAATTGGGCTCCGCAATTCCTAGCACCGGCCCTATCCCCCTACGGCAGCCAGACCTCTTCAACGTGCTGTACAGTAATACCATGCGTAGTCAAATATGTAGTACAAAATAGCACCAGTAACTGTAAGACTGGTATGTACGGTCTGTGAGGTAAGAGCCACAATGAATTACCCTACATGTTATAAAACTTATGGTGTATTATATACTGTACATATATATATATATATATATATATATATATATATATATATATATATATATATATATATATATATATGTATAAGCATATATATTGTCACGATGGCACCAAGTACCAGCTTATTACACAGCTAATCTCAAAATTCAAAAATATACCTCACTTCAGCCAGATACCTGAACTCTCATAACAATAAGAATTACAACTGAGTACTCTAAAGGTAACAGCGGTCCCTTAAAAAATTTATTAATCACTTGAAAAATTAAACTAAGTTTATCAGAATATGTGTGAGGTATCAACAATTAAACAAGAAATATTCTAGAGTAAAAGGGCATCACTCCATCAAATAACTTTAACTGTTTCCCTAGTCTTAATTCACTTTAGCAAAACCAAAAGAACAAAACATGTTTATCTCTTTGCCTTATGCACGCACAAATGCACTGGTGGTCAATAAATGAAACACTGTTTTTTAATTAAATTTTAAATACAAAAATTTATTTTTAAATTCAAAATTTTTAATTAGAATTCACAATCTGAAAAATTTACTATTACTTGAAAATAACACAAAACTTAATTAATTCATTAGTTAAATTATGAAACAAAACTAATTTACAAAAACTTTAATTTATCAGAAATTTAAATTAATCAAGAAAAAATTAAACTATCAAGAATTACTCAAGATTTGAAAAGAAAATCTTAATAAATGAAAAATTAAATCAAGTATGCAATGTTAAATTACCAAGAAATATTTAAAATGCTACGTAAATAAATGTTACATCACAAACATAAAAAAATGTGAAAATATGAAGAGAGTGCAATCACAAGAACACACACAATTCCACAAAAGATTTATCAATAATAATTTCACTAAGGCAAAATTTCCCTAACTTATTATACCATGGTATTAATAAGTAAAATTCATGCTACCTTACACAAACATGTGAAAACCTTTGCAGCAGCGCTAATTTCACTAAACACACTTTTTTACCAGGCACCGTTACAAATTAAATAATTTTACTAAATTCGGATCTCAAAAGTTAATACTAATATCAGTGACCACAAATATACTACGTTAAAAGTAATCTCTTTTTAAGAACAAAGAGAGAGGGAACCAAACTGATTGGTCTCAAGAATAAGAATGAAACAGATTTCAGAGTTCCTGTAGCACATGAAACAATTACATGACGTCATTAAGGCATTTTGGTTACAAGATACAAGAGAAAAGTTCTAGAAGCAAGGAGGTGAGGTCATTAAAGCATTAATTCTTTTGAGATCTGTTATGATATTTCAATAATTATTATTATTACACATAATACATGATAAATAAGAGTAAATCTATCAAAAATTATAGGAGGATATATGTATTACAAGGCAACATCATGAATATATATATATATATATACATACACACACACACACACACACACACACACATATATATATATATATATATATATATATATATATATATATATATATATATATATATATATATATATAATTATTATTATTATTATAAATATTTGCTGTTCGACCTACCTTCCTTGCCTTTTAGTAGAATAATAAATTAAACTTTATTAAAGTAAAGGGGCAGACAATGTAGGCTGCTCGCATGAGAAGTTAGGCGGGAAACCCAGGGATTGTTTTCAAAATCAGGGATAGGTTTTGTTAGGACGTCCTTAGAGATACTGTTCCTACAGCACAGTCTTCTTTGACCTGTGCACTGGCAAGTCTATTGTCATTTCAGGTCAGACACTGAGTAGGAGGTGTCTGAAGCAAGCAGCCAGAAGCAACCCCAGCATTGAGAGACTCTCTCAGCAGATCTCCTGGGAGCAGGGCGTGCAAAGCCCTCTCTCTCTGAGCCAGCTTTGTCTCTTCCTCTTTATCCTTAACATGAGGGAGCAAATTGTTATTCCAAACGGACTACGGAATCTTAATGCAACTGATCACTGCATTATCTCACCCAGGAGGAAGTCTGATTGTGACAAGTACTTACAGTTCTCTTTCCCTTCAACTGAAACTCACATTTTCCCTTGTTCAGATTTTCCTCTCTTAAACAGTCACTGACTAAGAAATCCTAGTAAAACATATCCCATATATGAAGTCATATATTAAGTACAATAAGTGTTGTCTGGTGAAATCACATAACTTATCCTCCACGGTGTGAAAAGTATTATTCTTGATATAAGATTCATCCCCTTGTGACTAAGTAATGACAAGTGAGAGTTCTGTAGAGCAAAATTGTTATCTGGATACGTCTTTTCCAGAAGTGTGTACGCCTTGGGCCTGAACAAATCCTCTCGCTTGTAGAAGAATCCGCATCATCAGTGCCCAGAAGCCTCATTTCGAAGTTCACTGCATTCAGCTGCCTTATAATGCGTTTGAAGAGGTATACGTTCATTTCTGTGTAGCATTGAGGTATTTTGTCTTGATTAGAATTAATATTATTTTTACTTTTGTTGAAAGTAGTCTTCCAGTAGGTTTGCTGAATTAAGTCATGTGGATGCAATAAACCTGTTCTCTGTTATACTAGTTTTCAGCTGGCGACCTGATCTGTTCAGTATGTCCTTTAAAGTTTAATTTTAGCCTTAATTGACAGAATTATGTGCCTTAGGTAAAGCAAGGCGATATAAATCCAACAAAGTAAGTAGTAAACTAATTAATTGACCAACCCATGTAACATTGGCGACGCCTTGCCATGGATCTCTGTAGTTAATTAGCCATTAGCTGTTGCTAGCTATCCCACAGAGATATATCAAACTTGGAATAAATTAAATATGAATTAATTAAAATCTGAAAGTTGGACCATATTAATTCCATGCACTATCTCCCAAGCAAAGGATACAGGCCACGTAAGCAATATCAATATCATTGTTATATGAATTAAATAAGAGTAGGTAGGAAAGTGTGCAGTGAATGAGTAGCATTTACAAGTTATGAATAAGAAAAGTTAGAGACCGCGTAGTGTCTAAAACACCGCGTCAGTTACCCGCATTCCAATCAAGGTCGTACTGCTGAGCTGTCAAGTCAAATTTATTATTTTGCTATTCGCCAACCAATGAGTAATGCATGATATTAAATTTTTGAACTGGTTAGCTTAGTGCATGACCAAGAAAGGAGGATGTGTGCCCAGCGCTTCTCTCATAGGGTAGGCTGGACAATTTCAAAAGTCCCTAGGATATAGGACAAAGCACCGTGGCAACCCTACGGGAGAAACCCCTGAATCAGCGTCACAACGAGAATTACTTTCACTCGCGCGGAAATCATATTAAATTTCACTTGATTCTCCATTAATAATGTAAATAACTGTATCAGTGTTTAATTTCATAATTTGCCTTTCTACATTAACGTAAATCAGGCCAGTAAGAACGTCACATGTCCATTCCTTTGTATCGTAAGGGGGCCCCGAAGTGAGCATGGCCGCTGAGTGCAGGAGTTAATTACGACGCATCAAAAAGAAAAAAAAATCATAACAAATTCACTTTCCGTCTTTATATCATAAAGTAACTCGCATTTTTGTGTTTTGAGCTTAAAACTTGCATTCCCACATAAGTCTCAGTCGTTCCATAAGTAGAATTCGAGTGTTTTGTTCTTTTTGTATTATAATCACATCACAAAGCTAGGCCAATCAGCATACCTCGTTCCCAATGCCTACTCTTAACCATCAGCTGTGTGCAGTTACGTGATCCATCAGTCATCTTGTGGTTGCCAGCGACTACAAAAGCCACCATCTTATATCTCGGTGCTGGTATAAACGAAACACCTGTTGTTATTTACCTGTGTGACGTCACGAGCAGCCGTTTCACTCATTCCAAGAACCGTCCACTCATATGCACTGACTAGCGAACTACTAGTAGTTTGCGTCATGCCTTAACCGTACTCACAAATCTTTCTAAAACAAAATATACTTCAATTAACGGGATAATTAGGCAGACATAACTTTCTATAAACGTTCTAAAGCAGTGATTCTCAAATTGGGTGCCGTGGCAGCAGCCTGAGGCGCCACAGACATGCCTAGGGGTGCCGCAAGATTGTCATGAATTTTGTCTTGGCTGGATCATCTCGGGGCACATTTGTAAAAAAAAAGAAAAAAAAGTGTGCAGAAGTCTTCAAAATAATTAATATCAGTGTGTCTACTCTAATTATATTTATCTAATTCTTCTGATATGCTCTTTGTTTGTACACTCGGCAAGAAAAGTGAAGATACAGTTTTCTTTAGATTTCGTTCATCGAATTTTAATTTTTTTCTTACAGAAAACACATAATCTCGGTAAATTTACTCTAGAATATGAAAATACAATGCAAATTATATCATATATGTTAAATCTGCAAAACAAAAATGTTCAGATACTTAAAAACACCATGCATGTCCGAAGTAATCAGAATTTCTCAAATGACTTCGTTCATAGAGATCTAAAAGATAGTGTGTGGATATCTCGGTGTAGTACTGTTTATCAGAACGGCAATATTTACTCGTTTTCCGTTATGAACAGGCTTATTATTGCATCATCATATGAGGTAATGATAATTTCTTTAAATTTTACAGATTCATATTTGTATTTCACGGTGTTAAAGATCAGCTGGAATTAATGGCAGTAAATGTTGTCACAGCTAGGGCAGATTGACCCAATCTATTTAAATCCTCAAGAGCGTTCTCTATGATGTGCGGAGTACCACGATAACTTTGGCGCGAAAACACAAGTAACTGGATGTTTCTTAACGTTGCCATAGTCTCTCTCTCTCCATTGCTAAAACATACTATACAAATATAGTATCGCTCAATCTCTAAAAGAAAAAAATAATGAAATGAGTAGCTCTACATGTAGGCCTAGGCTTACACAACAGCAACTCTCTCTCTCTCTCCATTGCTAAAACATACTATACAAATATAGTATTGCTCAATCTCTAAAAGAAAAAAGATAATGAAATGAGTAGCTCTACATATAGGCCTAGGCTTACACAACAGCAACTCTCTCTCTCTCTCACCATAACACTGCATTCGTTCCTTTATTGTTCCCCAAGTTTTTTGTTGGACATAGCTCAAATTTAACTCTTGATTTCATTATGAAAGATCGCGTTTCCGATTATGCACGCATTTCGTTCATTGTGGTGTCATAAATTCATATTTGCAAGGTTACTTCGTAGGTTATGTGGAAAAATGTTTATTTTGCTCAGAACTGTCGCTGCAAATTACAACTTGAACGAATACTTAAAGCTTACTACTGCATTTAAGTATCAATGATTTCAGAACCGTAGAATATGATTGAAAGTTTTTATAGGAGGTCAAGCAAAAAACAAACACAATAAGACTGAAGCTCCGCCCCTTTCTAAAGTTGCCAGATGTCTCATTATTTAGCACTATATGTCCGAAGATTTAAAAAAACTGTATCCTCACTTTTCTTGCCGAGTGTACAGTATATCTCTGCATGTACGGTGTGCTGATTTTGGTTTGAATATGGATAATAATTTATTCACTAAATAAGAAGTTAATTCATGCAATATGGTGGGATGGTGAAGAGGGGTGCATGGTAATGGTTACATTAGTTAGGGTGCCATCACTAAAAAAAGATTGAGAACCACTGCTCTAAAGAAATTTAGCCAATTAGTCAGGAAATATCAAAGAAGTTCCTATACAAATATACACCTTAACAGGGAATTAAATAAGAGAAAATAAAAGAAACTCAGGATAATTTACTAATGCGCACAGATACACAAATTAAAGACTTTTACCAAGAATTAATAAGATCATAGTGTAACAGCACACTAATATTGGCAGATAACCCATTACCTTACATAGCCAAATTAATCAGAGTATTCAAGATAAGAAAACCTGCTAGTATTCACGTAAATTTTTTCTTCTCCTTTTTCATTTCTCATGCAGTGCAAACTTTGACTACACACTTGTGTGCCAGTACTTGCTTCATTTTTTCTTTTTTCCTTTTCTCCACTTTTCTTAAGCGCTTTAGGTAGCTGAGAGCATACTTGCACCATCTTCATAGAAAGAACAGGCAGACAGAGAGAGAGAAAAAAAAGAAACACCTCTGTCCCACAGAAAGTTGAGGATAAGTTAAGAATTAACCAGTTATTGACAACTGTCCACCAGATTTATCCAGACTTAAGCATAAAGCCTTCCTCCCTCCTCATGAAAGTCATATATTAAGTTCAATTAGTGTTGTCTGGTGAAATCACATAACTTATCCTCCACAGTGTGAAAAGTATTATTCTTGATATAAGATTCATCACTTTGTGATTAAGTAATGACAAGTGAGAGTTTCTGTAGTGCAAAACTGTTTTCCAGATATGTCTTTTCCAGAAGTGTGTATGCCTTGGGCCTGAACAAATCCTCTTGCTTGGAGAAGAATCCACATCACCAGTGCCAAGAAGCCTCACTTCAAAGTTCACTGCATTCAGCTGCCTTATAATGTGTCTGAAGAGGCATATTAATCTGTTGCATTGATTTCTGTGTAGCATTGAGGTATTTTGACTTGACTGGGACTAATATTTTCAGCTGCTGTAAATAACCCATTTCCTTTATATTTTTACTTTTGTTGAAACTAGTCTTCCAGTAGGTTTGCTGAATTAAGTCATGTGGATGCAATAAACCTGTTCCCTGTTATACTAGTTTTCAGCTGGCGACCTGATCTGTTCAGTATGTCCTTTCAAGTTTAACTTTAGCCTTAACTGACTAAATTGTGTGAGTCATAGGTATAGCAAGGCGATATAAATCCAACAAAGCAAGTAGTAAACTAATTAACTGACTGGCCCACGTAACAATATATGTATATATATATATATATATATATATATATATATATATATATATATATATATATATATATATATATATATATATGTATATATATATATATGTACATATATATATATATATATATATATATATATATATATATATATATATATATATATATATATATATATATATATATGTACAAGCTTAGGGCTTTTTTTTTTTGTAAACAAGTCCACAGTATTTGGTCGAAAGTTCTTAGTTTTGTACTTTTATATTTTTAATACTGTGGCGGAATAATGTGGCGGAATTTAAAAAAAAACACAAAAACAATACACAACACAGACACACAGAACATATAATCACATACAATACTCACTCTGATCCTCGGTTGCTGGGAGATGGATGAAGGTGTCCACGGTCGCCAACACAGTAGACAAAATTACACAAACAAAACCGAAAAAAAGACTTTCAACCAAAACAAAACGAACAAAAAGAAAGACACATGCACAGACAACAATGACATCCAACAGAAAACACACGACTCACGAAACATACAATAATCCACCATCAATGTCCGCCTTGCACAGAACTCAGCTCAAGACTCACTCAAAACCGAAAAAACTCCCTCGACATTTGCACAGACAGACAGCACGTAAACAAACTCGAACTAAAGACCTCATCCCTCTTCCAACAACCGAAACACTCATTAACGACAACTACACCTCTCTCTCTCTCTCTCTCTCCTCAAAACTTACATTACTTTACAAAACTATCTTAACGGCAAACTAAAACTCTCTCTCTCTCTCTCACAGAACGTTGGGAAATGCTACACAAAAACTCATTCATCCCTCCACAATTCTCCCCTTTAGCATTTTCCAACCAACACTTTTCACACTACATTCAAATTGCCTTATGCAACAACGGATGCTCACTAGCAGGTCCTTTTTACGGGCAAAATCATCTTCACTCAAAACTTACATTACTTTACAAAACTATCTTAACGGCAAACTAAAACTCTCTCTCTCTCTCTCACAGAACGTTGGGAAATGCTACACAAAAACTCATTCATCCCTCCACAATTCTCCCCCTTTAGCATTTTCCAACCAACACTTTTCACACTACATTCAAATTGCCTTATGCAACACCCACGGATGCTCACTAGCAGGTCCTTTAGAACGCATTTGCGGGCACGCAATCATTCTCTCTCTCTCACTCAAAACTTACATTACTTTACAAAACTATCTTAACGGCAAACTAAAACTCTCTCTCTCTCTCTCACAGAACGTTGGGAAATGCTACACAAAAACTCATTCATCCCTCCACAATTCTCCCCTTTAGCATTTTCCAACCAACACTTTTCACACTACATTCAAATTGCCTATGCAACACCCACGGATGCTCACTAGCAGGTCCTTTAGAACGCATTTGCGGGCACGCAATCATTTCTCTTCCAGCAACATTCAGATTTACATTTTCTCCTCCATTCTCTCTCAGATTCACGCTATCTTCTTCACTATTACCACTCTCAATTTCATCCACAATCTCATCTATACCCTCTAACTCGTTCCCAAATACCTCCCCAATTCTTCAACTAACCCATCCCATTCGCTCATTGACCTTTCCAATTCTTGCAACGATTCATTCATGCTTTCAATCACTCGTCTATCACTGCTACGCTCTCTTACTCTTACACTTTCGCTCACCTCCAACCGTTCACTCACCCCTACACGTTCAGTCAACTCAGTTATATCAAACCCACATATGCTATACGTTCTATTCATACCATCCCATTCATCCGTATTACACACTTTATCACTCATTTCCACTCTGGCACTCACACCCCTATCACACAACTTACGACCATTCCGTTCACTTACGTTCTTCCTTTCTTACGTTTCCTACCATACTCTATCAAAACAAACTGCTGATCCTCATGCAACAACCCCTCACGTACATGCATCACACGCACCGCTTGCATCCTGGAGGACCCACCCATTTGAACCCCCTTCACACGTTTCCCGAATTCGCTGTCACAGTCACCCTCTTTCGTCTACATACACTTGATACATGCCCTTCCATTCCACATTCGACACACTTCGCTCTCGGTTCTGAACACATTCTCGCATAATGCCCATTCTTACCACAGTCGCCACATATTACATTCACTCGGGTACCCCTACAACCATTAGCAATATGACCCACCTGTCCGCACCTGTAGCATTTAACCACCCTATCTTTCGTACACTCACTTACCAAATGTCCCGATTGCCCACACCCGAAACACGCTCCTAAAGCCCACCTACACTCATTCTTTGTATGTCTTTCCTTTCCACATCTAAAACACTTCGCTCGACTTCCACTCACCGACCTTCCCCTTTGTACACTACTATCCCTAACCCGTCCAACCCGTTGTTCCCTTATAAACCCACCATTCATCCTCCCTGGCACCTCCACATTACTTGCTCTTACACTCCTATCTATTACACTATCGGCCATTCTCATTGGGCCCCTCAACACTGCATCCCTAAAGCTTCCAAACTCTGGCACTCTCTCATCTAACCCAGCCCTTACGCTCACACTTCTGCTCTCTTTTATAACCCTGTCAAGCTCATAATCTTCTACAATTTCCAAAATTTCTCCCCAAGTCAACCTTTCATTCGTCCATCTTTTCTTCTCCTTCCGCTTCAAGTTCACAAATTCTCTAACTCCATCTGGTACTGTCCCTAACAACTTCCATACTAACTCCTTACATTCATCTATCCCATCATCCCCAAACTTTTTCCTCGCCAACGTCTCCAGCCTACAAGCATACAGTGACAAGGTTTCCCCAGCTTTCATTCTTGCCTCATCAAATTCATTCTTCCTCTTATACTAACACTCACTTTCATACACCTCGCTTGCTCAACTAGTCTAGCTTTCACCTTGTCATACTCAACATCTCCCACACTCATAATAACCCTATACATATCAAGCAAAAACCCAGTCAAATATTCTCCTAATTCTCGCGCCCCCACTCTCTTACTCTCCCCATACTTATCCTGACAAAACCTTTCATACTCCCTAAAGAAATCATGCACATCCCTACTTCCATACTCATTGTACCTTTCACACCGGGGTACCTCCCTCACATACATAGCCTTTCTCACTTTCACTCTCACTTTCGCTACTTTCACTCTGTCCTTTCATACCCTCTTCCGAATACAAAGAGTCCACTTCCGCACTTACATTCATCTTACTCATTACACTCTTCTTCCCCCTCTTTTTATCCACTTTTATCCATTCACCTCCATCCACCTCACTATCACTACTGCCTTCACCCTCTCCCTTCTTTCCTGCCTTTCCCACTTCCTTACCCTTCTTACCAGTTTCCTTTCCCTTTCCCTTCTTCCCTTTTTCTTCCCCTGACTTATCCTTACTTTCCCTCTGTTCCTTCCCTTGCTTTTCATTCCCCTTTTCCTTACCCTGCCTCTCATTCTCTCGTTTCTTACTTCCTATTCCCACATCACTTTCATCACTCACACTTCCATTCACTTCTTCCTCCTTTTCTTTCTCTCTTGCCCCTTCACACGTTCCAGAGGACCTGCCTCCAACAGCCCCTTCTCCAAAAACACCCTTGAACATACCTTTCACCATTTCTTCCACACTTTTCATCATTCCTCCAACTTTTATCCATTCTCTCTACCATCCTGTCTTCCATTCTCTCTTCTGACTCTTTCATCATCCCTTTCATTTCTTCTTTTGCACTCCTTAGCATTCCACCCATCTCCTCCAACTGACTCCTCAACTCCTCATTCTCACCCCTCAGCCTCCCATTTTCCTCTCTTCCCAGCCGAAACTCCTCTCTCAACCTCACCAGTTCCTCTTCCATCCTTTCCTCCAGTCACACTACCAGCCACCAATCTTAATTGCAGCTGCAACATCAGCTGCCCCACGTTGGCCGCCAAATATATGTGGCGGAATTTAAAAAAAAAAACACAAAAACAATACACAACACAGACACACAGAACATATAATCACATACAATACTCACTCTGATCCTCGGTTGCTGGGAGATGGATGAAGGTGTCCACGGTCGCCAACACAGTAGACAAAATTACACAAACAAAACCGAAAAAAAGACTTTCAACCAAAACAAAACGAACAAAAAGAAAGAGACACATGCACAGACAACAATGACATCCAACAGAAAACACACGACTCACGAAACATACAATAATCCACCATCAATGTCCGCCTTGCACAGAACTCAGCTCAAGACTCACTCAAAACCGAAAAAAACTCCCTCGACATTTGCACAGACAGACAGCACCGTAAACAAACTCGAACTAAAGACCCTCATCCCTCTTCCAACAACCGAAACACTCATTAACGACAACTACACTCGCTCTCTCTCTCTCTCACTCAAAACTTACATTACTTTACAAAACTATCTTAACGGCAAACTAAAACTCTCTCTCTCTCTCTCACAGAACGTTGGGAAATGCTACACAAAAACTCATTCATCCCTCCACAATTCTCCCCCTTTAGCATTTTCCAACCAACACTTTTCACACTACATTCAAATTGCCTTATGCAACACCCACGGATGCTCACTAGCAGGTCCTTTAGAACGCATTTGCGGGCACGCAATCATTCTCTCTCTCTCACTCAAAACTTACGTTACTTTACAAAACTATCTTAACGGCAAACTAAAACTCTCTCTCTCTCACAGAACGTTGGGAAATGCTACACAAAAACTGATTCATCCCCTCCACAATACACTGTTAGTTTTATAACACGTATTTCACTCTGGATATTACCTCGTTTCTGAGAAGTGCGACAAATAGTACTTTGATGTCTCATTTAAGTTCTCTAATATGTTTGTTTTGCTTTGTAACAATCACCAATGGAGTTGTTCCACTAGACTGAATATGAATTATAAAAAGATTGCAAGCTTTAAAGAAGGAATCTGAGTAAGAAAACTAGATTTTAAAGTTGACAGTCCCGTGTCAAATGCATCATTGACAAGCTTTACAACGGATGCCAAGCAAGGAGAGAAATTGTTGTTTTTTCTAGAGGACTGTTAGTTAGTTTTCTGAAAACTAAAGTGCTTAGAAATCCACATCTAAGTGGATGTTCTACGAAGATTTCTAGTTGTTAGGTTTGGGAATTTTCTGAAAAGTATCATTGAAAATATTTCCAAGTCATGTTTCTGTAAGGAAGTAGTTAAGAGAAGAGGGGGACACCTTGTTCTAGGAGCAAATTCTACTATTTTTCCTTGGAAATTAAATTAAATACGTTAGAATCGAATGGAATATAAAATTTAGGCCAAGTGCTGGAACCTCTGAGGTCATTCAGCGCTGAAAGGAAAATTGACTAAAACAGTTTAATGGTGTAACGGGAAGTAGACCTTATAGTTGCCCTATGAAACATTTGTTAGGGGAGGGTGGAAAGCAAGATGGAAGAGAGGGAATAAGAACGAACGGAGTTACAGAAAAAAGGAATGAAAGTGTTGCAGTTGCTGCTAGGGACCGAAGGAACACTGCAAAGAACCTTAAGTAATGCCTACAATGCACCAAAAAAAAAGAAAGCTTGACCTACAAAGCTGTGAAAAATCTAGTTTGCCAAAGGCAGTAACTTTATCAATAAGAGGCAAGATCGGGATTATTTCGTCATATGAGAAAACTTTCCTTTATAAAGTGAAGCGATGCAGTGATCACTGGCAGATACCAGTAATAAAATCTGTAAAAAACTATAGCAGTAGAAGAAAGTAGATTCTTACACTATCACACTATTTTAATGTATATTTAGGAAATGGATAGTATCAGGTATTATACAAGGTGCAGTAAAAGAACTTGTCTTTGCTTAGCCCAACCTATCTGATATGGTTTG
The DNA here is from genome assembly GCF_040412425.1 of Macrobrachium rosenbergii. Taxonomy (NCBI): domain Eukaryota; kingdom Metazoa; phylum Arthropoda; class Malacostraca; order Decapoda; family Palaemonidae; genus Macrobrachium; species Macrobrachium rosenbergii. The sequence goes on along the minus strand of NC_089756.1, from coordinate 3,055,901 downwards.
TAATAGTTTTGTGACTTCAGCATCCCAAGATCAAATACATCTATCATTAATGAGCTATAACCAACAAATGATTGTGCTGCCTCAATATCTGTACAATGCAGTCATTTATCTTGTGCATTCTTTGCAATTACTGTGAACAAAACCTTTTGTGATTACAGTAGCTTGTGTATCATTCATTAGACCTGCAACATATCACCTGTCATCTTTCCCTCTTCATGCCAAATGCTGTTAGGTGAGTCGAATCTCAAAATATGGATACCTCATTACAGGATTTACCTGGAAGACAAACAAAATCTAGCTAATTTGAGTATGGTTGGGCCAGCAAACAGGCTACCTTACCACAGGACAAGCCAGAAAACTCTTCCTAATAACAGACATTTGCTGTTCATTGAGGCCCAATTTTACATACATAATGTTCATGTTTCATTGCTTTACACAAATATAACAATTTTTAAAAGTAAGTTGTATTTTTCCTAACTATACAAACCCAAGGTCCTTTACATTAGGGATTACTTTCAGGCGTAGGCTGGAAACGGCCGTTGAACTTCAAACAAGGTGGTTAGGCAGTTAACTACTGTCCGGGAGGCGGGAGTAAAGTACCGCCTGCCCGGATGTAAACATTCCAATTTGTCTTTCGGCCCAGGTACAGATTGAGGGGTGGCATGAGGTGGGCATAAAGTGTAAAGGACCTCGGGTTTGTATAGTTCCGAAAAATACAATTTACTTTTAAAAATTGTTATTTGTTCCGACACAATATACAAACCCTCGGTCCTTTACATTAGGAGACTCACTGATTGGAGGGAGGAATCTGATAAAGTCTCTCTGAACTGACTGGAGTTCACCACCTTGTCTTCCCTTCCTGGTCGTGAGAGCAAGGAAGGGAAAAAACTGCCTCTGACAAAAGATTGGGTTGTAAGAAACGCAGGATCAGTTGTCAGGCTCCTGGGTCCCTTTGCATGAAAGAGGAAACGTCAGTTCATGCAGAGTAGGCTAGGAAGAATTTGACGTCGGATGACAATAAGGCAAATGCAAGCATTGGGTTTGTCTCATAGTCATGGTCTCCTTCCTCCCCTTGCAAGAGGATGGAGTGGGGTTGCTTCTATTAACCTTAACGGAAATAGAACGGGAGCTCCCGTTATGTGCTTACCTGCCTCGATCGCCCGGTCCAGCTTGTAACGGCACGTCTGCTCCCTGCCCGTGGGAAGAGAGCCAGGATGGGGAGAAAGAAGAGAGGCCAGTCACTCCACATTCAATCTCCCAATCACAACCGTACAACATAGGCGAGATGCAACCTGTCCTGTTAGAGGAGCTGGATAAGCTACACAACTTACTGAGCAGCTACCACAGGACCCAAGGAAAAAGTGTCCAAGGACTTGTGTGCAACATCCCGGAGGTAGAAGGAGGTGAAGGTAGTCTGTTGGGACCACACACCTGCCTTCAGCACCTGTGATACCGAAATATTCTTCTGGAATGCGAGGGACGGACCAATGCTGCGGACATCGTGAGCTCTCGGACGAAGCGTACCAGTGTCGTCTTCTCCTGCAGCAGAGTACGCTCTCCTTATCGTCTCACGAAGCCAGAAAGAGATGGTGTTCTTGGACGAGCCAGTGCTAACGAAGAGTAGTCGACACTCAGGCTGGAGGTGCCGAGTCCTCTTCAGATAGCGGCGCAGCACTCTAACAGGACACAGTAGCATCTCGTCTGGTTCATTACGTACAAAGTCCTCTAGGGAGGGGATCGTGAAGGACTCGAACCATGCGTCAGGGACCGAAGGGTTCTGAGTCTTCGCTACGAAAACAGGGATGAAATCGAGCGTAACTGATCCCCATCCCCTCGAGTGTTTAACATCAAAGGAAAGTCCGTGAAGCTCACCAACTCTCTTCGCTGATGCCAGGGCAAGCAAGAAGACGGTCTTGAGGGTCAGATCCCTGTCTGACGACTCTCGTAAAGGCTCGTATGGTGCATGAGTCAGGCTCCTTAAGACGAGAGTCACATCCCACGCAGGGGGCCGAGATCCCTGGGTGGGCAAGACCGTTCGAAGCTTCTCATGAGTAGAGAAATCTCGAAGGAGGAAGAGATGTCTACTCCTTTCAGCCGTAAGACTAGGCCGAGAGCGGCGCGGTAGCCTTTTACAGCTGAAACGGAGAGAAGCTTCTCTCGGCGAAGGAAGACGAGGAAGTCCGCAACCTGCTGAACAGTAGCTCCGACCGGAGAGATACCCCTTCGACGACACCAACCACAGAAGACGGACCACTTTCCCTGGTATACCGCTGCGGAGGATCTTCTGAGGTATCCTGCCATCTCTGTTGCTGCGCGGCGCGAAAAGCCTCTCGCTTTCAAGAGATGGTGGATAACCTCCAGCCATGAAGACACAAGGAATGCACTGCCAGGTGGAACCGCTCTGCGTAAGGTTGACGCAGAAGGTTGGGCCAGGGGGTGGATCTCTCTCGGTGCCTCGGAGAGGAGAGCTAGCAGGTCTGGGTACCAAACGGCCTGGGGCCATTTGGGTGCCACCAGAGTCATTCTGAGATTCGGGGTGACCATCACTCGGCGAATCAGACAGAATGGGGGAAAGGCGTAAGCGTCGAGATTGTCCCACGGGTGTTGGAATGCGTCCTCCGCATCGGCCCATGGGTCCAGCATGAAAGAACAGAAGACCTGGAGCTTTCTGTTGTGCCGGGTGGCGAACAGATCGATGGCTGGACGCCCCCGCTGGTCGAACAGCCTTTCCGCTACTTCCTGATGGAGGGACCATTCGGTCCCTACCACCTGGCTATGGCGGCTGAGCTTGTCTGCCACGACATTCCTCTTGCCTGGAATGTACCTGGCTGACAGCTCTACCGAGTGAGCCACGGCCCACTCGTGCAGCTGCATCGTCAACTGGTGAAGCTGGTGGGACACCAGTCCCCCATGCTTGTTGACGTATGCCACTACCATGGTATTGTCGCCCATCAGACCACGGAGTGTCCCATCACTCGATCCCGAAACTCTTGGAGGGCCAGGAAGGCCGCCCTGAGTTCTAGGATGTTGATGTGAAGGTGCTTGTTGTCTCGGTGCCACACTCCTGAAGTCAGCAACTCCTCCAGGTGTGCGCCCCGTCCCTAGGTCGATGCGTCCGAGAACAGAAGAATGTCCGGAGGGGGAGTATGCAAGGATACTCCTATTAAGAGGTTCCTGTCGTCTAACCACCAGTGAAGGTCCTTTCTCACCTCCTCGGAAAGAGGAATGAGGAAGGACTAGGGGTCTTGGGACTGGGACCAATACTCCTTTAGTCTCCACTGGAGAGATGGCGGGTGAAGACGCCTGTGAGGTACTAGTTTCTCCAAAGACGACAGGTGACCGATGACGACTTCCCAATGCCGAGCTGGTTGCTCCTGCCGTGACAGGAACAGCTGTGCTGCCTGCCTGAACTTGCTGATACGAGAGTCCGAGGGAAAGACTTTCGCTGCCACCATATCTATCAGCATGCCCCGGTACTTTGTCCTCTGCTTGGGGGTGAGATCTGACTTCTCCAGATTTACCATGATCCCTAGATCCCGGCAAAACTCGAGGAGACAATCCCTGTCCTGTAGCAACTGCGAACGAGAGCTCGCCAGGACTAGCCAGTCGTCAAGATACCTCAGAAGACGTATCCCGTGTGAGTGGGCCTAAGCTGACACGAGAGAGAATACTCTCGTGAACACCTGGGGAGCGGTCCAGAGCCCGAAGCAAAGTGCCCTGAATTGGAAGACCGACTCCCCGAGGACAAAGTGGAGGTACTTGCGAGACGACGGACGGATGGGTATCTGGAGATACGCATCCTTCAAGTCCACCGTAAGCATGAAGTCGTTCTCCCTGATGGAGGCCAGCACAGCTTGCGCTGTTTCCATCGTGAACCGAGTCTGGCGAACGAAACGGTTCAAGGGAGAGAGGTCTATGACCGGTCTCCATCCCCCTGAGGCTTTCTCTACGAGAAAGACACGGCTGTAAAAGCCTGGAGACTGGTCCGACACGACTTCTACAGCACCCTTGCTCAGCATGGCTTGCACTTCTTGGTGTAGTGCGATGTCCTTCGACGAACCTGGAAGTTATGTTTGGAGATGGACCGGAGAGTAGGTGAGGGGAGGCCGAGACTCGAAAGGTAGTAGATATCCCTCCCGAAGGACATCCACTATCCAGGTCTCGGCTCCATGTTACTGCCAAGTGAGCCCAACCCCCCACCTTTGGCAGCTTTTGGGGGGGAACGCCGCCCCTAGCGTTTCCCCTTCTTCTTCTTACCCTTGCCCCCTTTACCGGCTTGGAAAGTGGGCTGAAAAGGGAGGGAGGGAACCCCCCCTTCTCGGGGCAGAAGAAGGCTGGGTGTTTCCTCAGGACCCCCTTGAAGACTGGGACTTCTTAGGGGCCGAGGAAGTGCCAGCCTGGCCCAAAGACCTGGCTGCAGTGGGGTCCGAAGACCCGGAGGTCTTGGCCACTGCCTGGTGAACAAGCCGCTCGCTGTCATCGGCACGGCGCTTGTCCACCGCAGCGTCCACCAACTCTCTAAGGAAGAGAGAGGAGGAACCCAGCAACGGTCCATTCCGAAGGGTGATAGCTGATTCGGGACCTACAGACCTGGCAAAGCGAGAGAGAACGGCATCCCTCCGCTTTAGCACAAGGTTCGCCCACAGGTTTGCAGTCTGGTGGGCGAGGTAGGAAATAGCCCCACCCCCGGACTGGCACAGTCTCCCAAAGGCGGAGTCCTCCCCAGGTACAATAGCGCCTGAGGAAGCAGCTACCTTCGATACTGTGAATGACCACAGATCGAGCCAGGAGACTGCTTGGAAGGCCGCCATGGTGGTGGCTTCCAGGGTTGCAGCTTCTTGCTGAGAGAGATATGCTCTCTGCAGTCAATTGCTGCAACAACAGACCCGGATCCAAATGAGTCAGGTCCGGGTCAACCTGTTTGGTCAGCAACGCCCCTTCCACTGGAACGTAGAAATGCTTCTGACGAGGCAGAGGAGGAGGAAGAAGCTTGTCCGAGCGGCTCGAACGAAGCAAATTGTCTTGCCCAGACACAAGACTGTTCACCTGGTCGAGTACCCCCTCAGCAAGCGTGGACCACGGCAGCCCCACCGAAGCCTTGGGTCCCCAGAAGGATTCGAGGCGCGACAGACGATCCACAGATGAGGCCGTGGTCCCTTCCCCGAGGTCATTGTGCTGACGAATCAGCGCAATAACCTCTGCAAAAGTTCTCTGCATTTCGGGGGTGTCCGCATCCTGGGGCAGAGGACCCTCGAGTCCCTCCAGAGTGCGGTCCTCCCGAACTACTCTCCCCGCAGGAGGGAGAACCTCGGCAGACCCCCGTGGATCTTCCTGAACTACGCAGGCGTAGGACCTGGTCGAGCCAAGAACCGAGCCAGGTGTGTACCCATACGCAGTAGAACTTTGAGGAGAACGCTCCCCAGAGTTCCTCCTCTCCGACTTGCGCCCCCTGGAAGAAACCGAAGGGGCGAAGGGGACAGGCGAGGAAGATCGGGCGCTCCCATTGGCTTTACTGGCAGAACCAGCAGAGGCAGTGGGCCGAGAGCGGTCACCAACCTGCGGTGATGACGAGCCCCTGGGTCAAGGAGACCGCTTCAGCCCAGGTGAAGCGATCTCCCGAGGAAAGCGGAGAGGCTCGCGAGAGCCGAGTCGCGCACTCGCCTCCCCTGAGCCAGGCTGGCCGCGCAGACGTGGCTGGGGACTGGGAGGAGTCGAACGCACAGCTGACTGGTGCAAGCTTGCGCTGTTCTCTGGACGCGCCCCAGTCTTCTTCGAGGCAGGAGCCTCTCGGGAAGACTGAGTAGGGGACTTCTTCCATACCTCTCCTTGCGTTCGGCCCCGTGGGGCTGAAGCACTATCCCGGGAACCTGACTTGGCACCTGAAGGAGTGCCAGCAGGAAGAGATGGAGCACCTGCATGCCCCGGCTCTTTCTCTCGCCCCACGCCCTGGTCTGTGCGGCGAGAAGTTTCTCCCGTATCAGACTGGGTTACCCGGGTCTCCTTGGGGACCCGGGTACTCGGAGCAACTCGCGAACGAGTGTCCAACGCAGACTTGCTGGCCTTAGATGCAGGAAGTTTCTTAGGCGCAGCAGGGGGAGTGCCGACCTTGGTCTGCACGCCCTTGGCTCGTGGTGCCCCTGGCCTGGAGGCCGGGGCAACGGTTCCCTGATCCGAGGATCGTTAAGAGCCGACGAGAGATCCCACTGCCTTCCCTGTGGAAGGAGGCAGACCCTTAGAAGTCTCGGTGCGAGATTTCTTAGGGGGGGAGAGGCAGACTTCTTCTTCTTCGGCTGCGAAGCCTCGGAAGGAGAAGCGGAAGAAGCAGCAGACGATGAAGATGAAGACGACGACACCTTCCTAGACCTCCTCTTCTTCTTCTTCTTCACCATCTGCTTCAGGAACGCTGTCAAGTCCCCAAGCCAGGAAAGCAAGGCTGCAGACTCAGGAACAGCAGGAGAGGCTGCAGCAGAAGGCACATCCCGGGCAATGACCGCGGAGCTCGAGCCAGCATTTGCCTGGGTAGAGTGAGCTGCGCGTCGGCCAGGAACAAAAGTGGGCGGGGCCGGAATGCAGTCGCCACCCCTCCCGCGTGAAGATTCAAGTCAGGCCGCACCAGGGTCGATGGAATGGGGACGGAAGCAGACGAAGGGCCGGGCTGGAAAGTCAGACAAAGAACAGCATTCGAAGACAGGCCAGGGGCAGCGACAGTCACATAAGGGTATGATGACGTCACCATGTAGGCGCGGCCAGCACGCGTGAATGAAGCCAGGAAGCAGTGGAACAGCGTGCTGCACCGCAGGTGATGCCGACACTTGGGTGTCCAGATGCTATGCAACTAACACCAGCATCTGGGCAAACCTCGAAATGGTGATGGATGTAGTGGTGACTGTCGTTGCCGAGTGGGTCGTGACTGGAGTGGGGGGCAGGGGAGCCAATCCCTCCAGTGACGAGCCAGGTAGGCCCAGGTGTAGCCAGGATGAGCTTGGAATCGGTGTCTGGCTATCCAGTCCGGGACCTGAAGCGAAAGTCGGGTCAGTACACGAAGCCTCTACTCGCTCCGGAGGAAAAAACTCCCCTCCAGAATGGGAAGAGACTTCCGAAAGGATGTCGCGGTCCAACTCTCCCCCCACGCCCTTCCACAAACGATGAAACGTAAGAGGAAGAAGAGGGGGAGTCCTCACCCGAGAGGGAGCAAGCAGGGGAAGTTCGCCGGGAGGGAGAAATGAGCCCGACACATTCGCCACCAATGGAGTCGTCGGGGGCGTATTTCCCTCGGACGACTCCTTGGTAGGCTTACGACGGTAACGTCTCCTCCCTTCGAACTTGCCCCATTGCTCGGAGGACCACGAACAACACTCACTACAGGGATCGTCGCGTGAACACACACGTACCCTGCAAGATGTAGAGAGGGCGTGTGGGTCCACGTCGACTCGAGATCTAAATGAATTGCATTTCTTACCCCCTACCCCGGGACACACACGCTGGAGATAGGAGGGTTTAGCTGATTTCTCCATGATAATGAAAAGCAAAGAAAGAATTTCCCACCAAAAAAAAGAAGTATAGCTGTCAGGCAGAGAGCGACGAAGAACAACGTCTTAGCGCTACAACGGCCGAAAGCAAATTGGAATGTTTACATTCAGGCAGGCAGTACTCCCGCCTCCCGGACACCTTGTTTGAAGTTCAACGGCCGTTTCCAGCCTGCGCCTGAAAGTAATCTCTAATGTAAAGGACCGAGGGTTTGTATATTGTGTAAGAACAAACAGACAATTATTTGGCATTTTCATCTTAAATTGTTTACTTAGTGGCTGCCTGACAAGAATTTTTCAGTGTCTGAAACCTCTTTCACAAATAACAGGCTTTTTAGTCAATGAACATCCCAAATACTGTAGTCCGGGATTTAGACCTTGTGTTATATTAATAAATTAAATGAGTAATAAAAATCACAATTATATTTAGACCTATATAATTGTGGATTTTTATTTGTGTTATATTAATAAATTAAATACAAATGCATCAAATCATGTAACAGTCCAGTAAGCTAATTCTTTTACTAGTTCCCTGCACTTGTGTAACGGATTCACCTAAGGTACGCTCATTGATTTTCTCATGTAAGAAATGAGTCAAATCCACAAAACACTTTATCACAAAAATATATGGCAATGAAGTCAGCATGTTATTCAGCATAATTTGACCAAAAATATACAGCTGAATTTGCGGTACATAAATGGCAGAGACAAACTTATATTCAAGACTGCCTCTAACTTGAAATTATCTTTTAATATTTGCAAGTTTAATACTGTATCTTTTTAATATTTAAATCTGACAACTTTGATAAATGTGAGATCTTGTCTGGAACCAATAAATGTTAGGAACATATGTTATTTTTATACATTGAAGTTTGATTGTATTAACCAACAATACACTGTTCACTTGCATATCATTAGCCCTACTACTGTATATACTATATGCATTTAAGCATTTTCAGAATATAATTTACCTCCCTAGTTGATCTTCAAAAAGTTTCATACAATTCAGCAACTATTTTATATTTTCCAGTCGATACCTACTACAGTTCAAAGAAAAATACCTGGTTATTGTATTTTTAATCCATATCTCGTTATACATAACAGTTTTGCAATTTGTACAGTTTTGTATCATTTTAAATTTATGAATCTGTAAATTTGGAAAAAAAAACATAACTTAGACAATGGCTTTCAGTTCTAAAACTATCAAATGGAGTTAGTACAGTATGTATGGATGAGGATAAAAAACTTAATATATATACAATATATATACATATATATATATATACACACACATATATATATATGGTATTCCTACATAACAGCTCCACACGAATTATTACCTTGGAAATTGATTTCTCCTATACTTTTAGTGTAGTGCTGCTGAAGAAGTGGGTGATGTTGTTTATTGTAGGTCGAGTATTATTAACATGCAACTCTACCCAACAATGTTGGGGACCCTGTGGGAACTTGGGGTTTTTTGGGGGGGAATACACCGGGAGAAAACCGGGCTGTTATGTTGGCAATATGGAATGGTTCTGCGCATTTGCAAGTCATTAGGGAGCCATATGTTCACGAAGGGAATGGCTACGGAAATCTGTTATAAAAGGAACCATACTAACCTAACCTAACCTAACACAGTAGGCCACGTTACTTTGCTGTATGCACAATAACATTCCAGGATGGCCACCATACAACAAAACATCAGTCCTGAGGTTTATTACAGGTTAATTACAATCAACCGACAAAAAATAACTGTAAATTCTTGACAAGCAACCAAAATACTATAGAAAAGTCAATTTCCAAGGTAATACCCTATGTGGAGCTGTTCTATATATATATATATATATATATATATATATATATATATATATATATATATATATATATAAAGATAAAATCCACAAAGGAAAGGGAAACACTGGAGTGCTTATAAGAGGCCTTTCGACTGTCTGTCGTCCCTTTACAGTAAAGGATGACAGACCGTCAAAAGGCCTCGCAACACCCCCAGTGGTTCCCTTTCCTTCATGGATTTTATCATTACTTATATATTCATCACGTTCCATATTTTCGTGATTCAGTTATGCATACACATACAAATATATATATATACATATATATAAATTTACTGTTTTCAAGGGCTGATTCAGCATTGCAATAAACAAAATTCAATTTCCTTTCAATTGGTTTGGAAGAAATAAACTATCAATTTCCTTTCAATTGGTTTAGAAGAAATAAACTATGCTTAATTTTAAAATATAATAAAGTCCTTTTAACGTCTGAAAATACCCATGAATGTATAGATAACAATAAACCCACCTGCTGCCCAAAAATATTCACATGACCTCTAAAACAGTTACTTCAAACTGTAACAAACTCAAAAACAGTTACTCCAAACACTAACAAACTCGAACTAATTGTCCTCATCTTCAACATCATCTTCAAACGTAAGATAATCTAACCTCACTGCATCTTTTGTCTTTCTACTTTCACTCTCTTCTGTTTCCGCCGCCACTTTCACTACGCATTTGGGTTTACTCTGACCAACTTGATATTCCGGCATGCGGAATTTCTTAGTTCCTCCGAAGTTTTCATCGAGGGAGGGTTCAGGGGCCTTACTGGGCATGGTCCCCTGAAATGCTTCTGCAGGTTTGACGGGCTTCCTGAATATGATTTTCTGACCCACTCCCTCATCTTCTTGCGCCACTTCTTCCTGTCGTGAATCCACTTTCCTCGCACGTAATTCCTCAAAGAGTTCGAGGCCTATCTGCTTATTCTCCCGGTCACTGGATACTCTGGTGTCTTTCATGCTGTAGCGAGTCCAATTCTGCGGATTTTTGACGTAATCAGGAGTTTCGTTCCTCGGGCCACATGATCTCTTCGCCGCACAGCCGCGTCCTCGCCACTTCGGCGGAAGCCCGGCGGGCTTTCTGAATTTGTGTCCGATTGTCCCGCTGTGGGTTTCCACGTCGTCGACTTCATTGGCGGCGTCGTCCTCGAAAGGCCTTTTCCCAGGAGACTGTACATGTGAGTCGAGGTCGACCGCGACGGTTTGGAGAGAATTGAAGAGGGCGTCTACTCTGTCGTTGAAGGCGGAGTCCGCCGAGTGTAACTTGAAAGATGACATTACCACCTTGCGTTAATTCGCTCAATGAAATATAACACCAGACACTGTTGCAGACGTAATTTCAAGGAAGGACGTGTTTGTTTATTTTTCACTATCAGAGGCGACACTATCAACCCAGAAGAATGAAAACAACGGTGCGATCGTCTATAAGTAAAGCATAAATCGTTTCAGTAGCCTTATAGGAAAAGGAGCGATGCTCTTTTGTTTCATATTTTGGTCGGCAGTAGATTACATATAATTCATTCACTCGATAATTTCAACAGCGGTATGTATATGCTGTTGTAATCATATGCTATTGTTATAGTAGTGCTAAAATACGTATAATTTCTCTTGTGTCTATTGTATGAGGCAATTTTGTATTTCAATTATTATTATAGTGAGATAAAAATTGATTTTACGTTGGTAGTTATAGACGCAAAGTAACTTTCACACTTAGTTGCGTTTACTTCATGAATTCCCGCTAGTTTCCCGTCAGGTTATGACATCAGGTCCTAATATCTACTGTACAGAAGGCGTAGTCTTATGAAGGTTAAGGGTATGTATTTAAATACGAGTCATGTTTATATTTAGTTGTCAGGAATTTGGTTATAGCGCAACAAATTGTAGAAATGACCAAGCTTGCCCTTGATGTGAAAATCGCAAATCAAATGAATGTGTTAGCATCATCTTCAAGTATATATAAAATATATAATTGTGTAAAGAAAGGCCATAGTGATACTGAACATAAAACATATGATGGCAATAAGTGCACAGTATATAAAGAATATGCGTCAAAGGTGAAAAATAATACGGATCATGGTTTTGATTAATAATCTATGCAATTTGATAAACATACTGTCAGTAGGAAATAAAACTAGCATACAAGAAGGAAGCAAATTTAAAAAAGAACTAAAGACTTTCCTATTCTGCAGGAGCTACGATACTGACGAGAAAACACTGAAAGACAATTATACAATATAATATAAGAGGCACCATATTTTGAAAACGTACAAGGGCCCGCCAGAGAGGGAATTATCCCTGTGGAGGGCTGTACAGAAAACCAAACAAAGTGAAAGATAAACATTGTTTGCAATAATAAAGTAAGTTTGTCACAAGGAAATTTTAGCCATATTTATGAACATTTTGTAATTGACGAAAATCGCTTTGCACAAATAATGAATAAAAAGTTTACGTAAAATTGTACCCATACCATACAAATGCAGAAAAACAATAGATAAATAGAAATACTTTAAAAATTAAATATAGGGAACTAGCTCCGAGAGTGGAAATTTCAGTTAGGTAGAAGGCGTTGTCTGTAAATATTTTCTACTCGCCAGAATATAATTCCATAGTAATACTCTATAAATTGCTTTAGACATCTGTAAGTAAGAGCGATAAACAATTAAATTTGCAATTTAAATGGAGATATTTTTGTATCAAGGTGGCATAGATAGTGTATTATTAATTTTATCATATGGAAAAATCGATCCTCACTCCGAGAGTCGTATGACAGTTGCTCACCGTTAATTGTGGACGGTGGCGCATTACGACAAACATGGCTGAAGTGAAAGACAATTTCTCCGTATCTCCTCTGAGGAGTTTGGACGATTTCATCACCGATTCGGCCAGATTTCAAATCCCCAATGTGAAAGACCCGGACAAGTGGGCCAACCGAGTGATCCAGAATCTCCTTTATTACCAGACAAATTATTTTCTCACGTACTTCGTCGTCTTCGCCATCGTCGGGTGAGGAGACCGTCTTTGTAACTCTGATCTTTTGTTTGGCTCGTATTATGTCATCAGAAGGTGACAGCGACAACACTAACCGTTTTATACTTTTAGGGTATATTTATTTTCTAATTTTGATGATTAGGGCCGGTGTCAGTTCTTTTGTTCGTAGTTCCCTTGCGAAATTGGGACCCTTTCTTATCTTCGGGGGAGGATCTTGACTCAACCCTAGAAGTAATAGCCGAGGCCACGACAAGGTTCTCTGGAAGGGGATAACCAAGTTCCGTTATGCATCTCACGCAGTTCACTTTAAGTATTAATAAGGTCCCAAGGCTTGGCCTCTGACCTAAATTTTATATCCCATTCCGACAAGGGAGCTTAGAGTTGTTTTGTCCAGTCTTTTCCCTTTAATGAATTTAGCCCAGAGGTCACTGTAAAGTAGCGATATTATGTAGCCCAAGGCCATCTCTTTGGTAGAGAGTGATGTTAGGTTAGGCTACCTGAATTTAAATTAGCCTACCACTCAGGCATAGGTCCAAGTACATGAGACGGTACTTGTGAACAAGCACTGAGAAAAAGAGCAAGTACAAAAGGGTAGATTACAGTTTCGTATGCTGGGCCGCCTAACACATTCTGCCCGTGCCGAGATCCCTCCGCCAAGGTAAGTAGTTCCACCCTAAACAGCTGACGACCAACGACCTGATATGCCCCGAGTCCTACCGACCCGACCCAACATACCCCAAGACCTACCTTGCCCCGAGTCCTACCTCAGTCTCGTCCGAGTTGCCAACATGGCTACGTCCAAGTCGTATCCGTCCCACGCTCAATTTGCTGCCAAGAATCCCGTGACCCTTATGGATTTAGGTGTTCTGTGCAATGACGAGCGGTTGTTACTCATCTATCTCATGAAATGTGGCCTACTTGGCGACTTCAGCGGTACTTGTGGAAAGTGTGATGAAGGCACCGTCGTCCTCATCAAGCATGGCCAAAGCTTTATATGGCGGTGTAACCTCCAACGTTGTCGGAAAATAACCTCCATCCGGACTGGCTCGTTCTTCTCGGGTTCGCACCTGTCTTTCAAGAGTATTTTGGTGCTGATTCATAGCTGGATCCACGAACTTCCCCAGAAATATGTCCGGATGACTTTGGATATTGGGTCTCCCAATACCTTAGTAGACTGGTTCAATTTCTGCCGGGAAGTTTGTATCGACATTTTGATTCAGAACAGTCAGAAAATCGGGGGGCCAGGACATGTCGTGGAAATTGATGAATCCAAATTTGGAAAGAGAAAATTCAATAAAGGCAGACATGTTGAAGGTTGTTGGGTTCTCGGCAGGATTGACCGCAAAACAAAGGACATGGTCTTTCAAGTTGTACCAGACAGATCTACAGAAACCCTACTTCCAATTTTAATAGAAAACATACATCCAGACTCAACCATAATTTCAGATTGTTGGAAATCGTACCACACTATAAGTCAACATTTCAAAACACACCTTAACATTAATCACTCATTACATTTGTTGATCCCGACGATACAAGCATACACACAAACACAATAGAATCTACATGGCAGGTGTTGAAACGTAATGTTTTGGCTAGAAGTGGTACAGTAAAAAACAGGTATAATTCATATTTTTCTGTGTATTGCATTAAAAAACGTTACCTAACAAATGTCCCTTGCCCATTTAAAGCTTTTCTAGAATTAATTAACCCTTAAGGGACGGCATAATTTATCAATGTGCAGCACCCCAGACCAGGGAAACTTTGAGGTCGGCAAAGTTAAAAAAAAATCACATCAATGGAAAGAGAATGACATGTACATTCACACTGTATAAATAAAAAAATTCTAAAAAGTTTTCCCTACCTTCCACGAGAAGTTGAAAATGACTATTTACAACCCCTTCTGGGGCCTCATTTACAAGACAGTCGTAAATTTTACCAACTTATATATGTTTTTTCTAATAAATAAGTTTGTTCCGACACAATATACAAACCCTCGGTTCTTTACATTAGGGGATTACTTTCCGGCGTAGGCTGGAAACGGCCATTGAACTTCAAACAAGGTGATTAGACAGTTAACTACTGTCCGGGAGGCGGGAGTACCGCCTGCCCAGATGTAAACATTCCAATTTGCTTTCGGCCGTCATAGTGCTCGGACGTTGTTCTGTGCTGCTCTCTGCCTGACAGCTATATTTCTTCTCTTTGGTGGGAAGTTCTCTTTTTTTTGTATTTTGCAATGGAGAAATCATCTAAACCCTCCTATCCCCAGCGTGTGTGTCCCGGGTTAGGGGGTAAAAAGTGCAACTCTCTTAGATCTAAGAGTCGACGTGGACCCACACGCCCTCTGTACATCTTGCAGGGGGCGTGTGTGTTCACGCGACGACCCCTGTAGTGAGTGTTGTTCATGGTCCTCCGAGCAATGGGGTAAGTTCGAGGGGAGGAGACGTCACCGTCGTAAGCCTACCAAGGAGTTGTCCGAGGGAAATAAGCCCCCGACGACTCCAGTGGTGGCGAATGTGTCGGGTTCGTTTCTCCCTCCCGGCGAACTTCCCCTGCTTGCTCCCTCTCCCTCGGGTGAGGACTCCCCCTCCCCTTCCTCTTACGTTTCATCATTTGTGGAAGGGCGCGGGGGAGAGTTGGACCGGGACATCCTCCCTGAAGTCTCTTCCCGTTTCAGAGGGGAGTTTTTTCCTCCGGAGCGAATAGAGGCTTCTTGTACTGACCCGACTTTCGCTTCAGGTCTTGGGCTGGATAGCCAGACACTGATCCCAAGTTCATCCTGGCTACACCTGGGCCTACCTGGCACGACACTGGAGGGATTGGCTCCTCTGCCCCCCGCTCCAGTCACAACTCACTCAGCAACGACAGTCACTACTACAACCTTCACCATGTCGAGGTTTGCCCAGCTCCCGGTGTCAGTTGCATCGCATCTAGAAACCCAAGTGTGGGCGTCACCTGCGGTGCAACACACTGTTCCACTGCCTCCTGGCTTCCTGGCCCCTTTCACGCGTGCTGGCCCCGCCTACATGGTGACGTCATCATACCCTTATGTGACTGTCGCTGTCCCCGTTGCTGACCCTGGCCTGTCCACGAATTCTGTTCCTCGTGTGACTTTCCAGCCCGGCCCTTCGTCTATTCCAGTCCCCATCCCATCGACCCTGGCGTGGCCCGATTTGAATATCCACGCGGGAGGGGCGACGCCTGCATTCCCGGCCCCGCCCACTTTTGTTCCTGGCCAACGTGCGGCTCTCTCTACCCAGGCAAATGCTGGCTCGAGCTCCGCGGTCGTTGCCCATGATGTGCCTTCTGCTGCAGCCCCTCCTGCTGCTCCTGAGTCTGCGGCCTCGTTTTCCTGGCTTGGGGACTTGACGGCATTCTTGAAGCAGATGGTGAAGAAGAAGAAGAAGAGGTCTAGGAAGGTGTCGTCGTCTTCATCTTCATCTTCGTCATCATCGTCATCTTCGTCTGCTGCTTCTTCCACTTCTCCTTCCGAGGCTTCGCAGCCGAAGAAGAAGAAGTCTGCCTCTCCACCCCCTAAGAAGCCTCGCACCGAGGCTTCTAAGGGTCTGCCTCCTTCCACAGGGAAGGCAGTGGGATCTCTCGTCGGCTCTTCCCGATCCTCGGATCAGGGAACTGCTGCCCTGGCCTCCGGGCCAGTGGCACCGGGAGCCAAGGGCGTCCAGACCAAGGTCTGCACTCCCCTCGCTGCGTCTAAGAAACTTCCTGCATCTAAGGCCAGTGAGTCCGCGTCGGACTCTCGTTCGCGAGTTGCTCCGAGTACTCTGGTCCCCAAGGAGACCCGGGTACAACAGTCTGATACGGGAGAAACTTCTCGCTGTACAGACCAGGGCGTGGGGCGAGAGAAAGAGCCAGGGCATGCAGGTGCTCCATCTCTTCCTGCTGGCACTCCTTCAGGTGCCAAGTCAGGTTCCCGGGATAGTGCTTCAGCCCCGCGGGGCCGAACGCAAGGAGAGGTGGGGAAGAAGTCCCCTACACAGTCTTCCCGAGAGGCTTCAGCCTCGAAGAAGACTGGGGTGCGTCCAGAGGACAGCGCAAGCTCGCACCAGCCAGCCGCGCGCTCGACTCCTCCCAGTCCACGGCCACGTCCGTGCGGCCAGCCTGGCTTGGGGGAGGCGAGTGTGCGGCTCGGCTCTCGTGAGCCGCTCCGCTCTCCTCGGGAGATTGCTTCGCCTGGGCTAAAGCAGTCTCCTTGACCCAGGGGCTCGTCATCACCGCGGGTTGGTGACTGCTCTCGGCCCACTGACTCTGCTGGTTCTGCCAGTAAAGCCAGTGGGAGCGCCCGATCTTCCTCACCTGTCCCCTCCGCCCCTTCGGTTTATTCCAAGTTGCGCGAGTCGGAGAGGAGGAACTCTGGGGAGTGTTCTCCTCAGAGTTCTACTGCATGGGGATACGCACCTGGCACGGTTCTTGGCTCGACCAGGTCCTACGCCCGCGTAGTTCAGGAAGGTCCACGGGTCTGCCGAGGTTCTCCCTCCTGCGGGGAGAGTAGTTCGGGAGGACCGCACTCTGGACTTTTGCAGAGGTTATCGCGCTGATTCGTCAGCACAATGACCTCGGGGAAGGGACCACGGCCTCATCTGTGGATTGTCCGTCGCGGCCCGAATCCTTCTGGGGACCAAGGAAGGAACCCAAGGCTTCGGTGGGCTGCCATGGTCCATGCTTGCTGAGGGGGTACTTGACCAGGTGAACAATCTTGTGTCTGGGCAAGACAGTTCGCTTCGTTCGAGCCGCTCAGACAAGCTTCTTCCTCCTCCTCTGCCTCGACAGAAGCGCTTTACGCACCAGTGGAAGGGGCGTTGCTGACTAAGCAGGTTGACCCGGACCTGACTCGTTTGGATCCGGGTCTGTCGTTGCAGCAATTGACTGCAGAGAGCATATCTCTCAGCAAGAAGCTGCAACCCTGGAAGCCACCGCCATGGCGGCCTTCAAGCAGTCTCCTGGCTCGATCTGTGGTCATTCACAGTATCGAGGTAGCTGCTTCCTCATGCGCTATTGTACCTGGGAGGACTCCGCCTTTGGGAGACTGTGCCAGTCTGGGGGTAGGGCTATCTCCTACCTTGCCCACCAGACTGCAAACCTGTGGGCGAACCTTGTGCTAAAGCGAAGGGATGCCGTTCTCTCTTGCTTTGCCAGGTCTGTAGGTCCAGAGTTAGCTATCGCCCTGCAGAATGGACCGTTGCTGGGTTCCTCCTCTCTCTTCCTCAGAGAGCTGGTGGACGCCGCGGTGGACAAGCACCGTGCCGATGATAGCGACCCGCTTGTCCACCAGGCAGTGGCCAAGACCTCCGGGTCTTCGCATCCCAGTTATTACGGAGACTGAGAGAAGAACACGAGAGAGAGAGAGAGATTGTCCTTACTTGAAATATCAAGTTATTTTATTTATGAATTATTACGGAGAGAGAGAGAGAGAGAGAGAGAGTTATTCTTATGTTAGATATCAAAAGATGGAAATTCAGTATTAAACTAACTGTTAAATGAAATTAAAGTTACTGTATTTTCATTTAAAAGTTAGCTTAACACATTAACCTTAAAAAAAGAAATAAATGATGTAACTCTCTCCCCCATTCCGCCGATCTATTTTTAGAAATCTTCTGAACCTCGTTTTTAAAAACTTCTTTCCTCTGTCACTTTCTCTTTGTTCTGAAATGCTCATGTCTCTCTGTTTTAGAATGGAGCATTTACAGTTTGTGAACGGTACAGGTAAGATTAGATCAGTTCAAAATTATCTACTGTGCAGTTAAAGACATACAGAGAAACAGTGCTGTAATACGTAGGTTGGCTATCTTCGAATGTGAGAGAGAGAGGGAGAAATAACAGTTGTCCTTACTTAAGAGAGTGAAATTTTTTATGACTTATTACGGACACACACACACACACACACACACACACAGAATTACAAGAAAAATTTGACCACTGATTAGCAACACTCCCCCTCTTGTTATGTTAAATGACATGTCTGACAGCTTTTGCCTTCACCTCCTTGAAGAATTTGTTTGTTCAAATAATACAAATTTTGTAATTACAGTTTTATTATTATTATTATTATTATTATTATTATTATTTAATTTTATTAATCTTATTACTTGAAAATTAGTACTTATTATTAGGTAAAAAGTTTATTTATCATACAAATAAACATACCTGTATACATGTACCATAAAAATTCTGCTCACTAAAAGAGAGGGGGAGAGAGAGAGAGAAATTATTACTTTCGATATGTAATGTTATTTAATTTACACATAAAAGCTTGAAAACTTATAAATTTTACATAAAAAAATAAACACTTTTGCTGGGTTTCTGAGTGTTCACAAATGTTCACGTGTCTGTGAAAAACTCGTTTATGACCAGTAGTTAGGTTCCAGTGAAAAATTTGTCTGTGAATTCGTGCAACTCGAATCGTGCAAGTTCGAGGTATTACTGTAAGGTAAACTTTGCATTCGCTACGACGAGCAATGTAAAAATGTAAAGTGTTGCCGAGTAAGGTAGTAAAGTAAACTTTGCATACGCTATGATGAGTAATGTAACAATGCAAAGTGTTGCAGAGTAATGTGATGAAGCAAACTGCATTCGTTTCCATATATATCGAGTAGCATAATAAAACGTAAACATTGCGTTCGCTAGAGGGCAGATAATGATACACTATATCTCCATAAGTCTCAAATAATGTTTGTTAGGAGTTGAGATTTGCCTGTATGATGGTACTCTGCATACTTCAAGAATTAAAATCATGTTTACACTTTCATTTGCAGAGAACTGAAAAAGTGTAAGGACAGAACGTATATAGTAGGAGAGAATTGTGTTTATTTTGGTTGCGCTGGGCTTTTAAAGAATTGACGTTCTTGACAGCCGAGGATCGACTCCAAACGCCCAGGAACGCTCACGGCTGGTGATTTCTTAGCTTACAAGCTACTAGCTCGTTTGATGCCCAGTTGCCTGGCGTCAATTACACCTGGGAGCACCCAGTGCCTGGCAGCCGCCCAGTAAGATCCAAGCGATCAGTGGGATCTGAGCGGCCAGCGGATCCAAGTGCCCAGTGGATGCGAGCGCCCAGCGGATCCAAGCACCCTGTGGATCTGAGCACCCGGTGGATCCGAGCGCCCAGTGGATCCAAGCACCCAGGGGATCTGAGCACCCGGTGGATCCGAGCGCCCTGCGGATCCAAATACCCAGTAGATCTGAGCACCCGGTGGATCTGAGCGCCCAGTGGATCCGAGCACCTGGTGGATCCGAGCACCCAGTCAATCCGAGCACCCGGTGGATCCGAGCGCCCAGTGGATCTGAGCGCCCAGCGGATCCGAGCGCCCAGTGGATCCAAGTGCCCAGTGGATCGGAGCGGCCCAGGGATCCAAGTTAGTCTGGCGCCTGCTCCCCATCCATTTTTCTCGCCTGCTACTAGCCCTCAATTTTTTTTTCGTATTGCTCCCACGCCTGGCTCCCTCACTTCCTTCCCATGCCATTGCCAGTCTTGCGTCTTGGGTAACAGAAGTTAACCTTGAAATAGTGAAGTGTTGTGCAGTGGAGGAGGTGTCTACTCGTCCCCTGATGCTCCTAGACAGAAAGTCCCTGTCAAACCCCTAAACCTGGAAGGAGGCATACTAGAAGTCCCAGGGAGGTCGGGGGTTTACACACAGGTAGTCGCCCCCTCAGTCGAGCCTGTTGCTGGTCCCAGGTATCGACAGACAGCCACTGGAAAGGCGTCTTACTGGATGTATAGTGGAGGATGTGGCTATCCAGCCCTATTGGATCTCCTAAACCCAGTCCCTGTCAGACTCCCCTAAACCTGGTCCATGGGGATCCGAAGGGTTTTTTGCCCCTGGGCAGTTACTCCTCAGTCAATCCTGCAGTCCGCAGGTCTCGACGGATAGCCATTGGAAAGTCATCCATAGGGATGTGCTTTCTTAGTCCTCTAGTGATACGGATCCCAGTGTGAACAGTTACGGATTCCAATATATGTAAGAAGCATCAACGGTGTTGTTCCAGGATCCTAGTGTGGACAGACATGGATCCCAGTGTAGATGGGGTGTTGATGAGGTTTTTGGGAGTATCTTGTGGAGTGCCAGTACTGGCGCTAAACACTCTTTCAATCTGAGCCCCAGTGTCCAAAGCGTCCACTGAGACCAAAGCATACATAGGGATCTGATGGCTCCAAGTAGTTAGTGGGATCTGTTGGATCCAAGTCAAGTGGGATCTGTAACGGATCCAAGTCAAGTGGGATCTGACGGATCCAAGTGTCCAGCGGGATCTGAAGGATCCAAGTATCCAGTGGGATCTGATGGATCCAAGTGGCCAGTTGGATCTGAGGGATCCAAGTGTGCAGTGGGATCCGAGGGATCCAAGTGTACAGTGGGATCCAAGCACCAACCTGCTGTGTCTGGTGCTAGTTCCTCTTTGGTTCAGCGCCTGAATTTTAAGAACACTCTGTTGTCCTGTCTTGTGCACCAGTTACCATTGAGCGGGGACCAAGTCTACCTCCGGACAAGATTTCTGGGTCGGAGTTGCTGAAGGAAGCTCCCTCTTTGGGCTATTTTCTCATCATCCAAGCATCTGTCAAGGTTGGAAAATTGGCTTTCACTTAAAAGGAGCAAGACTGTGTCTTTTGTCTTCCCTCACTCTAGTACCTTGTCGGATCTAGACTTCCCTGTCAAGATTGTTTGAAGTCCTATTTATTCTGGACTGACATCAGGAACACTTGCCAGAGTCCTCCTGTCAACGTAAAGAATCTCTGGGATTTTTTAGGTTTTCCGTCTGCCAAGAATCTGTTTTCAGACGGCCCGAGAGTTTTACCCTCATTCCCCTCTTCGTGCCCGGGACATTAGTAGGGAACCTACTCTAGCTCTGGCGCCCATGAAATGCTGGCCAGATTGGACAGATCTAAATGTGTTCTCAGATTTTACTTCACTTCCAAGGTTTTGGGCGAAGACTGAACGCCATGAGCTTCTTGGCTTTGCACTCCGCTGAAGATCTACATGTTGACAGTTGCTGTTATATGCTTCCTGTCAACTGTTAAAGCTGTCTTCTTCTCACGGTCGTCTTGCAGTTTCGTTCTTGGTTGAACGACCTTTCCTATAAGATGTATGAGGGTATCGTTGAGTCCACGCAAAGTGTTATCAAATTCAGTTTTTGTTGAATCTGCAAGGATTTCAACGCTTTCTCCTAGCTGTCATAAAAGTCTGCAGATTTAGCAGCTTCTTTGTACGGTTGTCTGTGGTTCTTCACGTCCTTCTACTAGTTTGCCTTTTGGCTGTGAGTGCATGATCACCAGTGAGAAGAATGCCCACAGCGGATAGAGGGCGAAACAGATAGCCTCTTCCTTTAATTTTCATGGCTATTGAATGGATTTTGGAGATGCAGGAAGCACCCTTCCTTGTCCTTGCCAGATGTCGCCCCCCTGACAGCACAAGTTTTCTCTGGAGCCCTTGTTCTTATAGTCATCTGAACTTAGTCTTTTGGAAAGGAAGTTCCTTCATCCGTGAACCTAGTCCTGGACTTCTTTTCAACTCTTCAGTCATGGGTTGGGGAGCCTTCCTAAGGAACCGGGGTTTTTTCCGGGTGTGTTCCCCGGAAAGAGGGATCCTTCAGTTCCTTCTCATAGAGCTGGAAGTTATGCTTTTTGGCCTTATTGCACTCCTAGACTGTGGTAACCATTCAAACTAGACCACAGTTCTAATGTGTAATGTAAGCAAGGCTCTACCCCACGTCTCCCCACTTCTATAGGAAGAGACCTGATTCTGTGGACAGATCAGTCATGTCTTCTAGTCTCTTGGTCGGTTCATAGAACTAAGCCCTATCAGACGTACTGAGATGTCAGAAGGAGACCGTCGATCCCCAGGCTGCTGGGATCTGTGGAATCTGTGGGACAGACCTGTCTTGGACCTGTTTGCTCCTCCAAGGGATCTTCATTTTCCTCTTTTTGTGGTCCATACTATCCCTATAGCATGTGCAACAGACCTCATGCTATAGACAGATCCATCGGACTACCTCTTCATGGCCTTCATCACAGTCAAGAAGGAGCGATACAATCTTCATGCTAACTCCAAGTTATGTTGTCCGCTTAGCCCTATTCTAGCCCATACCTGGGTCCCTGAATGTGCTTAGTTGTGGGCTTACTCTACAGGATCCTCCCCCACTGGGTGTCCTCGGATAACCTCGCTTCAAGAGATCATCCAAGGTAGTCAGATCTTTCCACGACAGACTCCAGACTATCCGGAGGATTATCATTGAAGATTTTTGTTTTAGACGTAATGCAGAGACCATTGCAAGACAGGGAAGTCAATCTTCTCTCCCCATCTTCTAGACCTGGGGATCGACTTTCCAAAGCCAGCATCTCAGGCCCTACGTCTCCTCTACGAGATGGACGTGTTCCTTTTACAATTACCCTGTGAAGGGCTGTCGAACTATGCATAACTCATGTATAAGCATGGAGACAGTTCGTTGGCATTGATATCATAATCTCCTTTGAAGTTCCTGACATGCCCAAGCGAGGACAAAGAAGTGGCTTGCTCATTTCTCTTTGGATTTTAGTCAAGGACAGGGACCCATCCAAGACATGGATCCGTTTTTTCTTTTTTGCATAGGATTTTACGGACATCTGTGTCTTCTAGGAGCGCCAGACAACATCCAAGCTCATAGCTCATCTGGTACCCTGCTCTCTTGCCTCTAACAATAGCCTCGCACCAGCTTTGGCTATGACGTCGGCTTTCGTTCTGAGCACCCAGTAGCGCCCACTATCTCTGAGGAAGACTAAAGTTTTCTATCCAGTTTGAATGTTCAGGTTCGAAGGTCATCCAGAGCCTATGGTGTAATAGCAAGAACTACTTTCTTCCTCTGACTAGAACTCCTGGCAGCAACTGCACCTGGTGCCAGCTCATTCTCATAGAGCCATAGCACTCAGTGGCTCTGAGGAGGAATTTAGAGAGCTCTGCCCAGCTGGATGGTATAATATTGCCTAAAAGCCGGTAGTCCCAGGCCATCCATAACCCAGGGAGTTAGGACAAGAGCTCGTCTTGTTCTCTGATTAGAACATCTTGCCCTTTATCCTAATGGACTTTATCTTCTGAGACACACTCAGATTTAAGAGAAGCATTTTTCTCCTCCTAGTGAAAGCTAAAGATGTCAGGACAGCCACTACCTCATCAGCTTTCAAATGCTGTATATCCCTTACGTCATTTCAACAATCAACCTACTGGTGGTATGACCATTCTTCATTTTTCATTTTGAGGGAGTTTAAACGGTGTTTTAAAAATTTGGCTATACCTTGCGATTTTTAGTTACTGGCATGGTATCAAGGAAGGAAGGAAGTGTAGAATTTTCTCCTACTGCCTATTCACTTTGTAGTGGTGTCAAAATTTGGGGAGCCGGACGGGATACAATGTACCCGGAGCACCCGGCACTCTTAGTGGATGGGTTTAGGTCTTACTTCAGTGTAGGTGACAACATAATCTGGTTGTTTTTATTATGGTACTGCACCCAAGGCAAGGGCACCTTTAAAGTTCTGCTAGCCATTGGATAATTCCTTGACTGCATAACTTCCACTGATGCTTTGGTAGCGATCGGAGTACAGTACTCCTCCGCTACAAAGCTCCCCCTTTAGTAGAGGCAACCCTTGGCTTTATTGCCGTGGCACTACAGGTTAAGTTGAGCACCAACCAGAGGCAGTTTATACTGTAGGCTCTCTTAACTAACAAGGAACGACAAGCATTGTTTTTAATGCTAGCAACTTTCTATTTCTAATTCATTACATGACTATGTGTCCATGTTTCCCACCTCCTGTCAGTGTGGGATTCAGCTATGTAATTACTTGGTAAGTTGTACTTGTTAAGTTACTTATATAAAAAGGACATTTTTGATAAAGTTTTATACTTAACAAGTAATTACATGATCAGAACCCTCCCTCCTCCCCTCTGATGGACACAAGCATAAACAGACTGAGGATTCTCTGCTAAGTCGTTCCTAACTATCTTGTTAGGGGGTGAGACTAGTCACCTACACAGAACATCGGTCTCTCTACCACAAAATTAGAATTTAAGCTACTGCGAATAAACGAAACTAATAGCTATGTAATTACTTGGTAAGTATCTATAAAACTTTATTTTATTATAAAAATGTAATTTTTTCTTAGAAGTCTTATTAGAAGATGATGTCCTACCTTCCTTTAAGGTGAGAGCGCACGATGTTAGAGTTGTCGCCACCTCATATGCCTTTAGCCATAGTATATCGCTCACAACAATCCTTCAGTTGACATACTGAAAATGCAATTCCATTTTTGCCTCACACTATCTTAACCCTCTCACGCTTACAGGGCTTCCTATAGTGCTACCCAGTACACGATTTATGCCATGAAGGGAAAAGTGGGGCTCGTGCTGAAAAGTTTCTTTGTAAAAATCGGTACGTCCAAATTATAACTGATATAGGCTTCTGGTTTGTTTTATGATGTCGGCAAATGATTGAATTTTTTCCTAAAGCAATCAGAAAATCTTTGCAAGGCTTAGAAATAATAAAAAAGACATGATGAACATGAAATTTTTAAGGAAAATCGTAGATATTTTTTTGAAATCATGAAAAATATAATAATTAGGTTTGGGGAGTTTATTTTATAAGTAAATTGTGTGGAAATGTTTGAAATTTCATGTGGAAGCAATCATTTTGCTATAAATGTGTTTACTAATTAGCTGTTACCAATTAAGAAATGCTAATTTTTTACGAAGTTCAATTTTCAGATTTTCCAACCTACTAATGTTGACGTTTCGTATCATATCTAAGTAAGGAATAAAGATATAAAAAAAATAAAAGTGGCATTAGAAAGAAAAGTAAATTTCCTATAAAAGGCACAGAAGAAAGATATATGTAGTTAGAATGAAAATGAGCAATTGTCGTTAAATTACAATATTTTTTTTTTTTTCTAAGAAAATATACAGCAACGATTATTATATAGAAACATTAATATTTTTACATTTCAAACATCTAACTTCCCTGGTAGTTATATATATAGCTTAAGTCCCTGACGCCACGGCAGAATTTCAAAACTCGCGGCAATCGCCGATCGGTAGTCAGGTGAACCACCTGCGCCTCTACCCAGGTACCTGGAACCATTCCAACTATTCCTCAGATCTTCCCTGCCGCTGTGTCGGGTAACATCGATGGAATTTTCGCCGTAGCCTGTGTTTTTCGCAACTTATTTTGGTGAAGTACACTTTGCTATAAAGCTATCTTCACTCGACCCTGGGGCAGTTACGATGGTTGCTCTTCCCTGGGATTGGTGGGAATAGATGTTCGCCTTTTTCCCGTTCTAAATTCTGGGAGAATCATCGCAAGTTCAGCGGCCTCTGAGGACGAGATGACTCTCATCCCCACGTTTTGGCCTTCGAACCACTGGTTCTCGGAGTTTCTCTTCTGGTTGGTAGACGTTCCGAGGACCCTTCCTATGAGAGCAGACCTGCTCATACAAACCCACTTCACGAGATATCTTTGAATCTCCCCGCTCTGAACCTGACTGCTTTCAGACTATCGAAACTTGGTCAGAGCGAAGGAGTTTTCTGGCCAGGTAACACGGGCCATCGCTAGAGCCAGAAGTTCTTCATCTAAAAAGGATATATCTAGCGAAGTGAGCAACCTTTAAAAGATTTGAATTGTAGAAGAAAGACTTTTCCTCTTCCTCTATCACTGTGAGCAGGTTGCGGATTTTTCTCCTTTACTTAAGAAAAACTACGATATAGCAGTTCCGACTATCAAGTGTTATCGGAGCATGCTTTAGGTGTATTCGAACACAGAGGATTAGATTTGTCTGACAATAAGGACCTCCACGATCTTACGAGCTCTTCCAGACAACGTCCAGTTCTCAGCTAATTCCCCCTGCTTGGAACTTGGACGTAGTGCTCAAGTTTTTGATGTTTAGTCCTTTTGAGCCTCTCCACTCTGCATCTCTTAAGGATGTTACTCGAAAACGGCAATCCTCACGCGGCTCTGTGGCGGCGAGAGTGGCCAGTTGAAGGCCGTCATGTAGACTTCAAGGAACACAATGTTGTCTATTCTTTTCAGCCCTAAGTTCTTGGCTAAGTGATGAGTCTTCTAACCCTTGAGCTAGACACTTTGAAATTAAGGATTTAGCAGACCTTATTGGACAGGAACCTGAGGGAGTTGCATAATCAGTTAGAGCTCTCGTACTACCTTAAAAGAACACAGGACACTCGTGGTCCCTCGGATATTTTATGGTGTTCTGTGAGGCAACCAGTTAAACCTATGTCGAAGAATGCTGGCATTCTTCATTAGGAAGCATCGTAAAGGCGTACACTCTGGTTAATGGCGACTCCAACTTCAAGTTGTTGAGTTACGCTCACGAGGTGAGGGCAGTTGCTACCTCCATGGCGTTCAAGAAAAATATGGTGCTGGTATTCTTAGTGCCACATTTGCAGTGAAGTCAATGCGGTGTTTGCCTACACTCTTGGCAAGATGTTTAGGTAACATCACGAAAATTGCTTTTAGCTGGGACCATACATTGCTGCTTCAACCTTGGGGACAGAGTACTCTGATCCTACCCCCTTTTAATTGTGTTTTTATGGTTGTTGGGTCGACTACTGGAGCAGTCTTCCCAAATCCTTGCAAACTAATGCTTTAGGTGTTGGTTAGGTGGTTAGTGTCTTTTGTCCTCTTTGTATGGTCTATGATCTAGTCACATTGTAAGTCCACGCCCCGTTGACAGATCATCTAGAAGTCATAGCTATATAGGTCACTACCTCGCTGGGGTCTCTATTAGAAGCAGAAGCAGACTAGAGTGACAGTAACCACTCAGTCAGCTACGCTATCAGATAAGGAACCAAAATAATTTTTATACCAATAATTGGTTTCCCTAATTCTTGTCTCTACCTCAAAGGTGGTATTCAGCTATATATATATCTGACAGGTAAGTCTCATGAACAAAATGATATTTTAATGATAAAATAAAGTTTGTTCATACTTACCTGGCAGATATATATATTCATATTACCCTCCCTCCTCCCCTCAGGAGTCAGTGGCGTTAGAAAATCTGAATAGAAAATGGGAATGGTTCCTGATACCGCCTCCCAGCGGCGGAATGAGGTACTAACCACCTGCCCGGCCGCGTGTTGCAGCGAGTTTTGAAATTCTGTCGGACTTCGGAGAATACAGCTATATATATATCTGCCAGGTAAGTATGAACAAACTTTATTTTATCATTAAAATATCATATTGCAATACACTCCCTGAACACTGAATTGGCTGGTAATCCCACTGCTTGAACAACTCTCAACTACCCATCCCACTATAGTGGGAATTTTAACAGCCAGCGTTACCAGCGGTGCAGGTAAAAATCCTGTCCTTGAGCTACCATAACAAACGGTTGGCAATGCTGACACAGGTGTGCGCCGACGTACGCCCCATTTTTAGTCAATTGCTTTTTGTTGCATGCTGCTGGAAGGTTGTTTCCTTCTGCAGTGTGAGGTTTTAATCCTATTGCCCGACTTCTCTTTGTATTTTGTACTTGTGGTGAAGACCTGGATTAGATTTAACG
>NC_089756.1:2990497-3022997 GCF_040412425.1 Macrobrachium rosenbergii | reverse complement strand
ATGTCCGTGAGGTTGCAGACCAGCCAGCGATACGACGTCGTCGTCTGCAGTTCTTCATAGCAGTACCAAGCGTAATCCACCGTCTCTGCAATGAGGTATTCCAGCAATTCCCGTGTAAGGAAGAGCTGAATGAACCCCAGTGCAGTGAGAGGCACAGGAATGGTCAGTCCAGGTGCTGCCATCAATGGGTGCATGTTAGGTGTGGGGTGGGGTCCTCCAACGACCCCTCATCACTTTCAGACGAACGGCCTTCACCTAAGCTGCCGCGACGTTGCGACCTTCTACGGGCCCGTCTTGCACAACCGCAGATCCTCCCCCTCCCACTGGACCATCTCCTCACTTTCACCATCACTTTCTGTCTCATCCCCACCAGCCACATTCTCCCTCATAAGCACTGAAACCACTGAACTCCAGTTCACTTTCATGCTCTGGCTCTCGTACGGACACTGGGGACAAATACTCGTCATCACTGACATCGGGTGTGATGTCCTCGTCACTAGATGACCAACTGCCATCAAAATGAGGACTTTCCACCTGCTCTCGATCGAGCTCCAACAAGTACTCATCAATGTCCTTTTGTTGGAGGCCTCCCAAATGCTTACGAATGCCCCTCAGGACACCCCGATGTTTCCTAGGGATTGTAAAAGGCACAGGGTGTGGTCCTTGGTCCCTTTTGGCCACACGTGGCCGTACAACATGGCGTTGAAAAGCTGGGTCACCTTGGGTGCTTGGTCCCTCTCCAGCATCCAAATCTAAAATTCGCCTCACACACTCACTACCGACAGGCAATACGCGCCTTTCATGTCCTGACGACATTGGGACATCTCTGCAAATGTCCTATTGCGTCACAAATACGCTCACACTTGCACAAGTTCGGCAAAACACGAATGCGTCGCGAAATCGCTCTCCGACGATGCGTTGCTGATGCTTTGTAGTGCGAGAAGAAAGAAATTCACGCATGCGCAGCTGGGTCATGCTTGTAAACAAAACAACAGCGTGATCCGTGAACTCCCAGCATCCCTCAAGGCGCATGATTTAAAATTTTTCGCAAATTAGGCCTATAACTATTTTTCCACGAATATTTAAAAAAACTTTTTGTAGTCGACGTATTTTACGTCCACTCGGCACCCAACAGACAATTTTTGTCGACGTAAAATACGTCCAGTCGGCGTTAAAGGGTTAATATAAATCAAGAACATGTTATTCCTAAATACTGTAATATTAATATTTGAAAATTAGTAAATAATTTTTTTATAAAAAAAATTTATTTAGGAAAATAACACAAAAATACAGTAATTAGTGAATACTGCTCAATGAAAAACCCTGCGAATAGGCAGATTTTCCACGAATAATTTCAAGATACCTGTAGGTGCCACAAAAAATCTGCAAATGGGTGAAGCTGCCAATAGGTAAAGCCGCAAATGCTGAACCGTGAATAGGCGGGGGTTGACTGTAGTCCAAAAATAAAAATGATAACTTTCATGATAAAATTAATTATTTGGATACTTACTACTGTTAAAGCTAGCTTACATCTTCGCTCCATGAGGTGCAATCGGCATTTAAAAAAAAATACGCTTGGCCACCCACTAAGGCTGTCTTGGTATTCACCTGTTTTCCTACAAAGTAGTGTTGGAATGTTTAGGTACAAATCAGAATTCTTCATGTCCACTCACTAAGATGTGCGGAGGCTTGGTGGTTTTCCACTTTAACCTATTAAGCGTACCCCCGGACGAGCTCGCTGCTAATGTACCATCACGCTTTTTTTGTAATTAGCGGTCATTTCACTGATGATAGTTTTTCAAAGTTAATATTCATTTTTATGCTTATAATTCATACCTGTAGTTAAGTGTAGGAATTTTATTAAATGATGGAATAAAAAACAATTAATACTACTATTATTTCATTTCAAAAGACCACATAATACATGCACTATTATTCTTTCGTACGCCAATCTCTAAAGCAAGGGGCTACACACAATCTTACTTTACACTCCTTACACCAATATGAGCTATCCATTCTTATGTTGTTCTTCAGGCACTGAGCACAAGTCCTTTGTGGTCTCTTCTTTTTATCTGTGGGTGGGCAATACTCAGGAAAGTGCCTGCCAATTAGCTGTGAAGGTTTCGCTGCAAGTCATGGGTGCTTGTGCAAGGTAACAGGTCTTTCTTCTGCATATTTCATAATCAGTCTTTCACTAATCCTCAAAATAAACTCACGTCTTACAACCCTCCCACCAAGGGCTCTATATGTAACATAGCAATTCAGAACAGACATGTCTAACAAATGTCGAAATACCTTCTTGTAATATTTCTTCAGTCTATTTCTTGTGGTTGAAAAATGAACCAAGAGGTTATCAGACAAATCAACTCCGCCCATTTCTTTTCCTCTCCTAGATTTCACTTTCATCATAGAATCATCATGCATTGTACTCAGAACACATAGGCCTACATCCTTTTTATCTTTTCATTTCAGTACCATAGATTTTTTCCAGAATTCTGCTACTTTTTCACCTTTTTTCAGTTTAGTTCCTCTATTTTTGCTGGCACGTCCTTTCTAGTGACCCTTACAGTACCGACAGTGTCAGTTTCTTCATCAACAAGTGCATCTGCCAATGTAGGACTTGTATAAAAATTATCTGTATATAAACAATAGCCCTTCTTCAAAAGAGGGTCCATAAGAGAGGAAACAATCCTATTAGAAACAGGAAGATCCATATACTTTTTCATGTGTTGTGTGTCCTTATTTGCATAAATGAAAAAATTCCATATATAACCAGTAGAACTTACATAAAGTTCAAAAAACTTTATTCCAAACCTTTTACATTTAGCTGGTATATACTGAACCCATGATAAATTTCCCTTCCATCCTAGCAAAGACTCATCAACAGAAACGTTCCTACTTGGAATGTAATTGTTCATAAATTTCTTCAAAATAAGATCAGTGAATGGCTTTCTTTTTGCTAACTTTCTTCCTGGTCCATCTGTTATAGTACTATTGTCAACCAAACGTAAGAATTTATGCAACAAGTCAAATCTACATGCACTCATTTCCTTTCGAAAAAAAAGGAGAAGAAACACTCTCGTGTTGAGAAATACACTGAATTATCACACTTAGAATCAATGCTCTGTAAAATAAGTAGACCTATAAAGACTCATTTCGCCTGTGCAAGTGTCAAACCATCTATGTACTCGTGATTGTGGAGACAAATGTTCTACATTCTGTTTGTTTTTTCACAAGGTAATCAATGATTTCATCATCAAAGTATTTCTCAAAATATTCTAATGGGTTCTCGTTATCCTCAACTGTAAATTTCATACTGGGATCAGCAACAAAAGCAATGAAAAGTCATCTTCACTCCTGCTATCGGAAGAAAAGTTTGTTCTCTCAATATCCTCATCACTGGAGGACTCAGAACTAGAGCTCTCGTCATCAAATAGGTCAACAATATCAGACTCCTCATCTAGTATTTGATTGATCTCAACTGAGGAAATACGCCTCCTCTTTGGGACACTTATTGTGAAAGAAGCAAAAGTCAAGTTGTCTCGATAAATGCCCGAAACATACTGGAAGAAAACCAGCTTTCTAGCATCAAGCGACCACCCAAAAAACGTTGCCAGGCAGGAAGTAAGTTTCCATTTACAGCTTATGTGTGCTGAGAGTGTTACCAAATGATGTTCCTACACTTTCTATATGAGTAATTGTATTATTATGGGACTGATGGCTTGACAAGCACAGTTAAAGTCCTGAACGTAATATCCCGTTGAAGGCGCTACTGAGTAGATCTTGGTAAATGTATTATTATGTGGGTGATGCTTAACAGGTTAACAGTAGGTAAGTATCCAAATAATTTTATCATGAAAATTATAACTGTCTGGAGTGAATCTTCAAGTTAGCTGACTACCACATCCAATGAGGATGGTGGGTTAGTGCAGCCAGAGAAACAATGTTCAGCCAAGCAAACTAAAAGCCTGTTGTGTGACCCTTACTGGCAAGTACTGTAGCCCGACGTTGGAACCACAACAGCTTGTAGGGCCCTTGTAGCAATACTTGTCACAGGATTCTTACAAGGAAAAAAGGCTCAATCTTGTAGAGTACTAATGACTCCTGTGCCTGAGTCGAAAGCCCATAACCAACAGTTCCTATACACCAATGTGTACCTTCATGCTCCCAAAATTCAAAAGCGGGATTTCTTAACAAGTAATGATACGATAGAAAGCAAGGTTGCTATCATATTTAGTTCAGAAAGCGTCCCTGCCGCAACGAAAGGACTCAGGGCTTTATACCTCATATACAAACACAGTTGTGAGTATACTACACTGTTTGTGTTAGGAGCCGAGCTATTAAACACTAAGCAGTTTCCTAGCTAGCTCTTTTGACTGTTCACCCAGTCTCAAAAGCTCTACATCCGTGATACCCACCTTACCATAATCCATGTTAACTTCTTATTCAATTTAACAGGAGCCGAGGTACAAGTAAACTAAGGAGCGCAGGTTAATGGATTCATCTTCGGCAAAAGGAAGTGAAAACGGAACCACGCGAGCTAAGCACTGCTTAAATATCAAAGGGGAATCAACCAAAAACACAGATGAAACTCCTAAAGTCTATATAGAACAACTAAGGTGGAAGAGATGAGAATGCTGGAATGTCAGCAATGACGCCACGGAATGCTGGGAGACAGTACTAGATGGAGTGAACGGTTATTTGGGTGGAGAAGGTATAGTATTCTTGCATGACACCACGTAATCTTGACGACAGTGAGTGTCATCTGCATGGATGGGGAAGTTAGGGGTTTCTTGCATGATGTCACTGCATAACCGTGATGACAGATGGTGTCGTCTGCACAACGCTTAAGAGACAATTGCCAAGAAGCGAGAGCTGTTTTATCACCCGGCTAATTCACTCTAGAAAAGGAAGTGGCTGAAGAGGAAAGGCCACTATTAAGAAAAGGAATAACTGTTACACGATGAAAAATAAAAGTTGATACGGGGGAAAACCGAGAAAGATGGGGGAGGGATATCGTCCACATGGGGACATTATTGGGAGAACTAACAAACAGGAGCAACATGCGGCTCAGAACTACTGAGGCAAATGTAAAATGTCTGTATCCCTAAATAACCCTACGGTTTACACCCATCTTTATCACTCTTGCTAAACAGGCAACACATGCGCTAGCAAAGGCAAGAGCCAAACAACTCATACGGAGAGACAGAGGTAGTGAAGGGCACAGAACTTGGTCCCAAGACACCGCCATGGTTCCCTGTCCGCGGAGAAGACCAATGGGCACAGGCCAGTCCAGAGGGCAGGTACAGACAGACTCCAAGACCTCTCTCTTTATATATTTAACAACATTCTGAGATACAAACATTTTTGTTTGGAGTGCTCCAGGCCACGGCCCGCAAGTGCATATATTGTTGTCAGGGCCTGCCTAGATTTAATTACAATTTCTGCCGCTACTGACACCAAACAGCACTGTAGCTGATGCCAATAAGCATCCCATATTCTTTGTACCTACGCTAGTTCTGAGACTTCATCTCCTGTGCAGCAATTCATTTGTCTGATTTTACTGTTAAAATATTTACTGCATCCATTATCTATCTTGGCTAATAGGAAGTGCAAGGCCAGTGATGAAAGTGGTAGTGTTAAAAAGCGGCAACCCATCTCAATGGAAACTAAAGTGGCAATAATAAAGAAGTTACAAAGTGGTGAAAAAATGGTTGACGCAGCACACCATTATAATATGAATTGCTCCACTGTCGGCACAATTTTGAAGAACTCAGACAAAATTATGGAACGCCTGAAAAGTGCTGTGCAAATGCAGTCAACAATTACATATAAGTAAGAGAAGAGGGAGGGTGCCGTGGCATAGCTAGCCTTCCATCAGTGGGGGGGGGGGCCAGGTGGGGCCAAGCTATTTTATGGGGGAGCAAAAGAAAATGGCATAAAACTTATATAAAAATTATATAATTAGTAAAAGATACTATTCTCAAGTGTATATATATCCATGTAAATAAATCAAAATAACAACATTAGTAATGAGTAAACATGCATTCAAAATTATGAGTTCAATTAATTCTCAACTCTTACTATATGCATGCAAATGTAAAGTAAATTTTCCCACAACTTTGTTCAAAACTATATATATATATATATATATATATATATATATATATATATATATATATATATATATATATATATATATATATATATATATATATATATATACAGCCCTTTGTTGGCGAGTTATATATATTTATAGCTTCAGCTATATACATATATGATATATATATATATATATATATATATATATATATATAATATATACAGCCCATTTGTTGGGCGAGTTGGTTGATTCCCACGATGGGCCGGAGTTGATTCCCCACCGCCCTGATGAAGAGTTAGAGGAATTTATTTCTGGTGATAGAAATTCATTTCTCGCTATAATGTGGTTTGGATTCCACAATAAGCTGTAGGTCCCGTTGCTAAGTAACCAATTGGTTCTTAGCCACGTAAAATAAGTGTAATCCTTCGGGCCAGCCCTAGGAGAGCTGTTAATCAGCTCAGTGGTCTGGTAAAACTAAAGCTATACTATACTTTTTATATATTTTATATATATATATATATATATATATATATATATATATATATATATATATATATATATGTATATATATAAGGGATTTTGACAAAGGAAAAATCTATTTCTGGAGAGGGGACGTGTCACCGGTGAAAAGTCCATTCAGCACGTATTTCTAGGTAGTTCCGTTGCTAGATACCAGAAAGCTAAATGAAATGCTGGAGTTACTACCCCAGAGCGAGCTCCATTAGATGGAGTCGTGTATGGAAAAGGGTGAACTAAAAAACACGGAACCTTATCCTATAGAGATCCCAAAGTCAAAAGTCCCACAGAAAGGTGCCGTTACAAACCCATGCACCACTCGCGGACAGTATACAAATCACCGCTAGCCGCAATCCATGAAAGCAACACCCCACCAGAATGATGTTTACTATGGGGAGACAACACATGACAGAGGTGGGTCACGGGTGACACGGTCCCCTCTCCAGAAATAGATTTTCCTTTGTCAAAATCCCTTTTCTGGATCGGGTCCCGTGTCAGCGGTGAAAAATTAGCAGAGAAATAACTATCATTCTTAAACTGTAAGAGATAACAAAATGTAAGGGGAACAGAAGACCAAAGGTCCACCAAAAATTTTAATTGCTAGCAATAATAACAAGTAATGTACAAATGTAACTGATGGGAGCTTAAAATTATGACAATATAAAAAATATACTTAAACAAAATAACTATACAAAATTGAAAACATTATAACATAAATGTGTCATTAAAATAAATATACAGATAACACGGTCAGGTGATAAAGTCAAGGCACGCCTGACTGAAATGACTGTAAGGGGATAACTGAGGCAGTGGAGGAAGAATTGACTAGGAATCAGAAAGGGTACTAGAGGGAGGGACAATGTTCCTGCGACTGCTGAGAATTTAAGAGCTTCTAAGGATTTCAAATAGTGACGTTTGAAAACCAAGGGTGACTTCAACCAGTGTATTTGGTAAGATCCATGAAATTCATGTAATGGAAGTAGTTAATGGAGGTGGCCACAGCTCTAATATCATGAACTCTTGGGACTGAGTCAGGATTAGCCTGCTTGATGAAGTAAAAGGATTTGCTGTCTAATAGCAGACATAGAGATATTAACCCCCTTCCCTGATAAAAGAGGCCCAGATGAGATGTGAGAGGACCTGTCTAAATAAGCCCTCAATGTATGAACTGGACATAGGGACAGGTCTTGAAGAAGGGGAAAATTTTCCAAGGCGACCACCTATTCTGCGGATCTTCATTTTTGGCTAGGAATTTAGGGTGAGGAATCAGCAAAACCTCCCTGATGGAAGGAAGTCGACATGGTTGGATTCCCTAGAGAAACCGACAGCTCTGAAATTCTAGCACCAAGCTAGGCTAACTAAGAACAACGTTTTCCTCAATAAGGAAAGGTAGGGACAAGACTGATTATCGATATCTGAGGCTAACTTCAACACGTCATTCAAAAACCAGGAAACCGTATGTGGACGGATTACTGGTCTCAGCCGATGCACAGGCCTTAGGGATGGAAGAAAAGTAAGGATCTGTGAGGTAAATTTTGAAACCTGCACAAAAATACTTTCCGTAAAGCCGACTTGACTGTAGTAACAGTACTGGAGGCTAAACCCTTCTCAAACAGTGACCTAAAAAGGAGATTGCCAAATTTATGGTCATTACTGTAGCCTCAGATTCTTTCAAAAAGAGTGCTAGCTTCTTAACTGCTGAGTCGTACTGCGAAGAGTAGAGACCCGCTTATCTGATTCCAAGAACATGGTATTGACAGGATCAACATTAGCATCCTTTGAGCCGCAAATTTCATAAAGTCCACAAAGCCAGGGCATTTTTGAATTTTTGAGGAAGCTGACACAGTCTGAGTTTGTACTACTTGTGTTAGTTCGGACTGGGGATTTGGATGTGGCAAAGTTTCAGTTCAACAGAAGTGGAAACCAGTTGCTCTTTGGCCAGTAGGGAGCCACTAGAGCTACTTGACCCTTGAATGTCCTGAGCTTGTGAAGGACCTTTAACAACAAGTTTACTGGAGGGAACAGATAAATCTTCTTCCACCTGTTCCAATCCAATGACATTGCGTCCGTGGAAAGAACTTGAGGGTCCAGGTTGGGAGCTACGTAATGAGGAAGCTTGTTGTTGAGCTTGGTTGTGAACAAATCTACCTCCAGGCCCGGAACTTGGTTGCAGATCCAATTGAACGAGACCCTGTCTAGGGACCACTCCGACTCAAGGGGAGTTGTCTCGATAGAGAATCCACCACGACGTTCGGACCCCTGCAAGATGAGTGGCAGACAGGTGCCACTTGTTCTTGCACACCAAGGAGAAAAGTGCAATCATTACCTGGTTGATCCGGCTGGATTTTGAACCTCCCCTGTTTATGCAGTGGACTATCGTGGCGCTGTCCAGAACCAGCCTTATATGAATCTTCTTGGGAGGAAGAAGCTTCTTAAGGTAAGGAAGACCGCCATGGCCTCCAGAACGTTTATATGGAACTGGCGGAACATGGGGACCAAGTCCCCTGCACTTCTTGGTGTTGAGAATATCCTCCCCACCCGCTTAGGGAGACGTCTGTGTGGATAACCAACGCCGGAGGAGGAAATTGCAGGGGAACTGACTTGGACAGGCTCTTGACAGTCGACCAAGGTCGGAGTCTCTTCTTCAAGATGGGAGGAATCAGAGACACCTTGTCTCTGAGGCTGATATTTGCTCGACTCCGCCACACTCTGTTGATATCTTTCAGTTTGTCTTCAGCAACAGATCTGTCACTGAAGCGAACTGAAGGGAGCCCAAGACTCTTTCTTGGGCCCGCCGAGAGGCTCGTTTGGACTTGAGAAACTGTCTGGTTGCTCTGGCTATCTCTTTCCTCTTGGGAGGAGGAAGAGAGAGCTTGTGAGAATTCAGATCCCACTGGATTCCTAGCCATTGAAAACAACTGCTCGGAACCAGGCGGGACTTCTCCCTGTTTACACGAAAGCCCAAAGATTCCAGAAAGCCGACCACCACGGATGTAACCCTCTGGCATTCCTCAACGCTGGATGCCCAGATGATCCAGTTGTCTAGATACGCGGCCAGCGTTATCCCTTGAGACCGGAGTTGTTGTACGACCGTGTCTGTCAACTTGGTGAAAATCCTTGGGGCTATGTTGAGGCCAAAAGGCATCACCTTGAAGGAATATGCCTGCCTTCCGAGCCTGAACCCCAGAAAGGGGAAGAACCTTCTTGCAACCGGGACGTGATAATAGGCGTCGGAAAGATCTAAAGAGGTGGTTACGGCTCCACGGGGCAGTAGGGTCCGAACTTGGGAGACTGTAAGCATCCGAAACTTGTCGCAACGAATGTAGGAATTCAGACGGGACAAGTTCAGAATTACCCTCCGCTTGTTGGAACCCTTCTTGGGAACACTGAAGAGTCTGCCTTGGAACTTCAGTGTCCTCACTTTCCGTATTGCCTGTTTCTGCAAAAGATCTTCCACAAAGTCCTCGAGATCCTTGGTCGGTGTCTGATAAAACTTGATTGGTGTTGGTGGAGGGGGACCGTCGATCCAACTCCAACCTAGGCCCCTGGAAACTATACTCTGAGCCCAGGGACAGAAGGTCCACCGGGCCCAAAAATGGTACAGCCTCCTGCCCACTGGATGTATGTCATCGGTCCTGAGTTTGCTTCCTCCCTCTGGAGCCTCTACCTCCTCTGTTCCTGGGAGAGGGGGGCCCTCTTCCCAACATAGCGGGGGCTGCCTCTTGGTTAACATAGCCTCGGGGCCTGTTGCCTCTGGTTGACTGCCCAGATTTCCCCTGGCTTTTCATGAAGCATTGAAAGCCGGGAGGAGACGAGGAGGGGCAGCAAGAGACTGATGTGACGTGTCACGTTAAGTGATGGGTGAGAACTGCTGGTTCCCCGCTCGTTCCCTTTTGTGGATTGCTGCCTCCTTACCTTCAAGTTTTTTTGTTTTGATGTTCTCGTCCGGTGAGCTGCCGTTTTCTTTCGTCAGTCGGGTCTGGTAGGGCAGCGAAAGTAGCGGCTGTGGCAGCAGCAGCAGGCAGTTTTTTGAGTCGACGTTGGTCGAGTTTTTGAGCAGCAATTGGAGCACGCCACGAGTGGAGCACCACGTAGAGGTGGAGTGTGACCATGAGTAGTCGTGTGACCACGAGGCTGCTCATCTTTGATGACAGCGTGAGGCTGTCCTGGCGTCTCCATCGGGTATTCTGGTTGGTGGGTTCTTGTCCCTGTTGTGCAGCTGAGGGCTGTCTTGGGCCCCGATGGAGGACGTATGTTTGGTATTTTTTTCTGCCTGCTGTTGTTTATTTTTGCCTTTTTTTTAAGCTACTTTTTGTTTATGAAGTTAATTGTTTATTTAACTGATTTTGTTTAGTGCTGCCTTTTGGCTTTTTGTATTTATGGTTTTTATCTTTTACCAGACCTGACTCACTTGTAAATACTTGCCTTAATAAATTAATATTAAGCTTTCTTTATTGTTTTTTGTTGTTTTCCCCTCCTTTGTTTGTTGCATCTGCCGTCAGTCTTGACAGCCCCGTCCTGAGTATGTTAAAGAACCTGCATAACGGCCCACTCGGGTCGTTACAGATGGGTTCACCAGGACATACTGAGGCGGAGGTTGGGAGGAAGAGGTTGAAGGCTGATCCTGTAAGGGAACCTGGACGAAGGACTGAGCCGGGAGGCGTTTGAAATGCTTAAATTTCTTGCCGGACTTTGGGGAAGGCCCGGCAAGATCAGACTGCTTCCGTTTATAGGGCAGACCCCAACGAACGGAGACTCTGATTGACCCTAGCCGCCTCAGACAAGACTGCGTCAACTTCTTCTTGGGAAAAGATTAGCTCCCCAGATAGAACTCTCTTCAGAAGCTTATTTGGTTCATGCCGAACTGTGGCTGCGAAAAGATATGCTTCCGGCAGGCCAGTCGGGCAGTCATAAAGTCAAACACGTCTTGTTGAAAACTCGCCAAGAGAGATTTCGTCAAGAACTGGAACAAAGAATCTTCCCTATAAACCAAAGAAGTTGCTTCTGCCAAAGTCAGAGAGTTCAAAGACCTGGCGAGCCTATCCTTACTATCAGCTTCTGCTTTCAGGAGCGACTCCGGGATCTTAGGGAGCTGCTCACTGAACAGGTCAGAAGCGCAGTCTGGGTCAAGCCGAGTCACTGTAAACGTATTAGGGGCTCCTTCCAGAACTTCGGTGCCCCGGAAAGACGAGAGATGTTGGGTCCGTCTCCCGGAGATGAGGGAGGGGTTTACCTTCTAAGCAAGCCTGACTAGTCAGAGAGGCCACTTTCGAAGTACAAGGAGGGAGGAGAATATCACCTAAAGTGAACATAGTGAACACTCCCTTGGCTGGTGTGAGCCTAGTGTTCTCCGCTTGCCACTCCGTAAGTGTCCTCATCAAAGACGACTGGGCTTGGTCCCTAGGATAGATAACGGTCTCCTTAGGGACTTTATCAGACCTGTTCCAAACCTCCCCTTCAGCCTGGCGAAACCTGTGTAGGGGGGATGTCAGGTCCGGAGGATAGAATTCAATTCCTCCAGTCTCCTTGTGCCCAAACCCTCAATGGTGAGAGTACCTTCGTGCTCGGGAGCATAAAGGGCCAGACGCCAAGGATTCCCCAGATCGAAGGGAGGGAGAGTGGAAGGGTCAGGAACAGAATGAGACCTAGAACGAGGTCCGCTATCGGCCAGTCCTTGGATCAATTCCTGCTGTGACTCCACCTTTTCCGAAAGAAATTGAAAAGAATTGGCAAGACCAGAAAGCTTGCTGATGACTCTCGTGTCGATTCTCTCAAGGAGAAGTTCGACGAAAGAGTCTGTATCAAAGGCAGGAGGAGGGGGAACCACTTGCCGCGACTGAGACTCTGCTTGTATCCCGGAGGGGGAGGCTGTACTCGTTGACGGAATGGGGCTCGCCGCCCGTGCCGCCGCCGGAGGGACCTCAGATCGACCTGCTAGAGTAGGTAAGGTTTTCTTCCTCACAGACTTCACCTTAGGGACAATAAATCCAGACCCGTCCGTAAGGTATGAGGATTTAGAGAAACCTTTAAAGGAGGAAACGGTGGAAGAAGGAGAGCTACACAGTGAAGAACCTGCCTCACTTACCCCCTTACCTGCTTGATGCTCCGGGACAATGTTCGGAGATTCAAGGCCGAGGTCAAGATCCGCTGCGTCTTCAGAAACGCCTCCGCTCAAGGCTGAATCGTCTGGAGAGGGCTGGGTCAACTCCCGAATCCCGGCAATCAACGGAGCAGCAACATCGTCGGTGACTGAAGCTGTGATCCAGGCGCCGGGAAAAAGGACATTGCAAATGTCCTTCGAGAGTATATAGGGATTGCCAGCTCCTACGTTGCGTCCGAAGCCGCTAACCCAGACTTTAAGGGCCTGGAGCGAAGGATCGCGAGACTTGCGTTCAGCCTGCGGAAGAATAACATTATTGCGGTTTACGGGGAATCGGTTCGTATAAAATACAGTTTGGCTAAAAGGAAAGATGCATGAAAACCACCGAATCATCGATAGCTTGCTGCGTAAAGAGCGTAGCAAACATCACATCCGTCAGGGTGCCAAACTACGAGATCCCCTCGTGGACGCACACCGGAGTGGGATCTACAAACCGTGGCGCTGGCCTGGTGCAGGCTGCGGAGCACCCTGTTCTTGGCAGTGCACCACCTGTAAAAGTATGAGATTATGAGTACACCGTGTAAGGTGCCGGAGTAGTGTGCCGGAGCAACACATCAGTATATATTAAAACCGTGAAACCTGCCGGAATGATCCGGAAGGCAACGGGATTAAAATAAAATCTCATCCATAAAATACAAAATAAACATAATAAATATACCGGAACTAGCCGGAGTAACATGCCTTAAAAGTATGTGACGGATACAAAATAAAATGGGAAGGTTAAAACTGTCCGGAGTAAGCGCATTCCCAGCAACTGAGAATGAAATTCTGAGACTAGCGATAACGGTAGACCGGTAAACACTAGAACCGCCGGAGCGGGAAGCAAGGAATGTGCCTCGAATAACAGAAAAGCGGACAGTGGTTAGCTAAAGGAAGGAAACGTCAAAGGTCCGGACACGAAGATAGTCAGGTGGAAAACACTAACTGGCCACGAGAGTAGGACTAAACCGGAGTGCCGTCTTATTAGACGACACGCCGGAGATGACGTAAGGAAGGGAGGGATGAACAGACCAGGAGGAAGAATCGAAAGAAGCGACCGGAGAGTGGGAATGCACAATCCGGGCGCTCCGGCCTCACGTCCACTCGCTGACTGAGATAGCTACCCAGCAAGCGCGAGAGAAGCAGGAGAGGGGATGAACAACCTCCATGGTCAGAAGGGAGGGTAGGGGCAAAGAAGGCCAAAGATGGTGGACGGGAGAGGGGAAGCCCCGGCCACCAGCAGCCCCTGGAGGGGGTTATAGGCTGGTAAAGTCAGAGACCGTACCAAGGGCAGGCCAAACAATGCAGAGGAAGGGGACATAGGCTATAGGCTAAAAGGATAGGAATGCTCCTAAGCCTTGATAAGTTAACAAGATTGAAAACGAATCAAGGGGGAGAGAGAGCACTCGGGAGGGGGAGGGGTAAGGGTGTGTCGACATAACCAATAGCTGGAAACTAACCTTAAGAAATGACAAAACTAGGGTAGGCTACGTGACGTCCCTTGCTATCCCAGCTTCACCAAGAGGATTATTAGCCTAAGCGAAAAAGCCGAAACAGGGAGAGGAAACACTGACATCCTCGCTATTTCAGCTTAAACAAGAGGCGAAACAGGGGAAGGGAAAACATAAGATGAAAAGACCCCAGCCAAAACTTAAGGAGAGCGCCATATTGGAAAAAACGTACACAAAACACAATGATGGTCATGCGAACGAATATGAATGATCGACCACCCCCCTTTTTCATAGAAAAAGGGGGGCAATAGCCTAACGCCCCAGAAAAGGTAGGATGGAAAACTAAAGCTAACAACCAACCCATGATAAATGGATAAATAACTAAAAAACGAATATAAGAGGAGGACCATACCCAACCCGATGTGGACGTGAAGGGAAATGGCCGCCCTCTAACAAAAGAAATATCCATAATAATCAACATATATCAAATGCATCCGAACACAAGGGCAAAGATTAAACAAATAATCTTAACAGTACCAATGAAAATAAAATTCCCAGAAGCTAAGAGAAGTGAAGGGCAAAAATAAGGCATGTTATGGAAATGATAAGAGGCGAATAGGCCGAGGGGTAGCCCGAAGCCTAAACGACAGCCTTCACTCGAAAAGCAAAGGGACACAAAAAGTTAATCAATCAAAATCACTAATTAGGCGTCACAGATAGGAAATATATCCTAAACATGAAGAGGAACAGTGAAAAAGATCGAAAAACAAGGCGACCCAAGACCGCAAACCTCGCATGGAGGTCACGTGAGGCCGCGAGAGGAGATCGAGACAGGCATTATAAATCCCCTTAATTACTAGACTAAAGGGAAATAAGGAGCCTCAATCGCCTCAAATAAAAACTTAACACTGGTACTCAACTTTGATGAAGAAAGACCTTGCGAGGATGCCATAATGATGAAAATAAGCACAAAATAAAAGGCACAACGAAAACACGTGTGACCGCAGGTGCTTGCTGAAATGGAAT
Source organism: Macrobrachium rosenbergii (assembly GCF_040412425.1). Taxonomy (NCBI): domain Eukaryota; kingdom Metazoa; phylum Arthropoda; class Malacostraca; order Decapoda; family Palaemonidae; genus Macrobrachium; species Macrobrachium rosenbergii. The sequence continues at coordinate 3,007,762 of NC_089756.1, read as the reverse complement.
GCGGCTAGCGGTGATTTTGTATACTGTCCGAGTGGTGCATGGGTTTGTAACGGCACCTCTCTGTGGGACTTTTGACTTTGGGATCTCTATAGGATAAGGTTCAGTGTTTTGTAGTTCACCCTTTTCCATACACGACTCCATCTAATGGAGCTTGCTCTGGGGGTAGTAACTCCAGCATTTCATTTAGCTTTCTCTGGTATCTAGCAACGGAATTACCTAGAAATAAGTGCTGAATGGACTTTTCACCGACTGACACGGGACCCGATCCAGAAATTATATATATATATATATATATATATATATATATATATATATATATATATATATATATATATATATATATATATATATATACAGTAGAAGTTCTCCAGAAGAATTTGACAGTCCAGTTCTTATATATATATATATATATATCGTTCCAGAAGAAATTTTGATTCGAAATCTGAGTTAATTTCTCCATAAGAAATAACTGAAAATGGATTAATCCATTCCTGACCACCAGTCATTACCCCAACCTTGCCTTTTTATACAAAACTTTACACAAATCACAATTAAATAGGTTCAGAATTGAATAACTTTACCAGTATCAGAAGCACTTTTTACATTTTTAAATGCATACTGTATCAAAAAAGTTGGCCTATGACCAATGCGGTATTACTGTATTACCATAGGCTAGGCTAAGTAGCCTTATAGGCACTACCAGAATGTACTGTAACAGGTACACATGAAAACTGTTGTTAATAATGATAACATTGAAAAACAAGCCATATCACATGAAATTAATAATATAGTATTTATAAACCGAATTACTGTATGTCTGTTATCATAAAATTAAGAAAAATTTCCGAAATTACGTCAGAACTCGGCAGCCTGTGGCAGATATAAACAAACCAGAGCGCCGCCCTGGTGGTGTATCGTGGTACTAATTACATAAACATTCTGAATGTTTATGTAATTAGTACCGCGATACACCACCAGGCGTGCTCTGGTTTGTTTATATCTGCCACAGGCATACTGAGTTCCGGTAATTCGAAATTTTTATTTAATTTTATGATAACAGAATGTTTATGTAATTAGTACCGCGATACACCACCAGGGCGGCTCTCTGGTTTGTTTACATCTGCCACAGGCTGCCGAGTTCCAACGTAATTTCGGAAATTTTTCTTAATTTTATGATAACAGACATACAGTAATTCGGTTTATAAATACTGTATTATTAATTTCAAGTGATAATATGGCTTGTTTTTCAACAGCAGCAGCAGCAGCATGTGGGCTTTAAATGCTTTTAAATAAGCATGGGAAGAATGCCACCAACAACGCCAACTAGCGGCAGCCGAAACTTTTTCTACAAGCATCATATGATTCATCGGGTCAGATTCGGTTTGTTGTTTGAACTCCGACACAAAATTTACTCAACAAATTTGAAATCCGATTATTTCGAGTTCAACAAAACGGTCAGGACAGGGTTCTACATATTATATATATATATATATTATATATATATATATATAATATATATATAATATATATATATATATAAATAAGAAGAGCCTCGATGGCTCAGTCGGTTACAGCAGTTGGACTTAGAGGTCTGTGGCTGGGTTCAATGAAACGGCTGATCAGAGAGAGGCAGACACTTTGCTATCGTGTAGACATCCCGGGATTATATATGTAATCAACGGATAGGTTTGCTTAAAAAGCAAATGGATGTTACAGACTAAATACACACACAAAACAAAGCCACTTGTTCTCGAACTCGCCATATATATATATATGAAATATATCAGGCAGGGCAGCGATCGAGACCACAGGTCTACCCAAATAGGCATCGTGCTTACCCCATACAAAAATGGGAATAAAAGCCTTGTTAAAAGAAAATATATATATATATATATATATATATATATATATATATCAAAACTGATGTCAAAATCTATGAAATTATCTATATATATTACACTATTTTAATTTATTTATTTATTTTTATCCACTTATTTATTTATTTTTCCTTATTTACCAATAAATAAATAAGGAAAAATAAATAAATAAGTTGATAAAAATAAATAAATAAATAAATTAAAATAGTTCTTACTCATAATTGACAATTTTGTGTTTTTATTTTTTTTTCTCCTTTTTTTCTTTTTCACTTAAAAAAAAACCAGAGTACACAATTACGCCATAAACCAAGGAAAATAACATACACAAACGCCAAGTGTCCCAGTTAGAGCCTGGGACACTTGGCGTTTGTGTATGTTCTCGATGCTGAATATTCTGTAACTTTCACATTTAGCCGCGTGTGTGTGTGTGTTTTATTTTTATATATTTATTTATTTTTAATTATTTATTTATTTTTAATTATTTATTTATTCTTATTTATTTATATTTTAAAAATTCTTTAGAAAGTGTCTGAAAATTAAGGTGAAATTTAAAACAAGCTGAAATAAATAAATAAAAAATAAATAAAAATAAATAAATTTATAAAAATAAATGAATAAATTAAAATAACTATTTGATGATCAAATTTCATATGAGAAAATTGTCATGATTCCAAGATTGCTAAATATTGTTCGTTAGGAGTTTGGCGATTAACAAAATAATAACCTTTTTTACTTACCAAATCGTTTGACCAGAAAACTGGAAAAACATGACAATACACAAAGCACTATTATTTATTTTCATTTATTTATTTTATTTATTTATTTTCACTCAGTGCAACTGCGAGGTTTTCCTCCCGTTGCACCTTTAATAAAAAAAAAAGTTTAATTTTTATGATAGAAATTCAGGTCTTTATTTATTAATTATTTATTTTTATTTATATATTTTTATTTATTTCGTTAATGACAACACGGCAAGTTTTCTGGCAACTATTTATTTTTAATTAATTATTTATTTATTTATTTATTTTTATTAATTTATTCAAATAAATAAATAAATGAAAATAAATAAATAAATAAAAATAAATTATCAAAGTTTTTTCATTTACTTCGCTCACACTTACCAGGGCAGTGCTCTCTCTCTCTCTCTCTCTCTCTCTCTCTCTCTCTCTCTCTCTCTCTCTCTCTCTCTCTCTCTCTCTCTCTCTCTCACTTTGGCAAAACTAAAAGAACAAAACATGTTTATCAAAAAGTGAAGGATACGAATTGCTTTTGAAAAACTGAAATAAAACAATTTCATTTAAATATAATAAATAAATAAATAAAAAATAAATAAACAAAGAAAAATAAATAAATGAATAAAAATATAAATATAAATAAATAAAAATATTTATTTATTTTTATTTTTTTATTTTCATTTATTTATTTATTTTTATTTTTTTTTGTTATTTATTTTGTTTTATATATTATATATATATTTTTATATATATATATATATATATATATATATATATATATATATATATATATATATATATATATATATATATATATATATATATATATATATATATATACATATATATAATACATATGAAAATAAGAAGGCCCATAAAAACACTATTTAAACGTTGAAACCATATATTTCGGGCACTTAATGAATTTTTTAATAGGCTAACTTCGCTAGTTCCGACCATAAAATTTAAAACATTATGGGAAAAGGACGGAAAACTGCCGTTCCTAGATGTAATGATCATAAGAAAACAGAACAGGTATGCATTTACAGTATATAGAAAACCCACCTTCGCTGTCTCCTACATTCATTTCTTAAGCTACCACAGCGTCTCCGTAAAAATCATGGTAGGGTGCAACTTATTCCTCAGAGGACTTAGGATATGTTCAAATGAGTACCTGGATAAAGAATTTAACACGATCCGCCAACACCTAACGCAACTGCTCTATCCACCACACATTATCGAGAGGGCTATTAACAAAGCGAATAAAATATACTATAGAGGTCCCACTCCCAACAGACGAATAGATTTCAACAACAAAATAAAGCTTCCATACGATGAAAACATCCAAAAGGCCACCGAACGACTCAGTTCTAATAATCCTTTCATTTTCCATTATCCCAAATCCATCGGGAGTTCGCTCGTTAACGTATACTTAAATAACAAAAGGGAAGAAGCCGGAGTTTACAAGATACCATGTAGCAATTGTCATGAAATCTATGTAGGCGAGACAGGTAGATCGCTCTCGCAAAGAATAACAGAGCACAAAAGATCAGTACGTTACGCTTCGGAGAGTTCGGGAATTTTCCTACATATCAGAAATACAGGGCATGTCATTAACTGGAGTGGGGCGGAGTTGGTTTTCAAGAGTAGCTGTCCATTACATAAAAGAAAGATGCTGGAATCTGCTATCATCAATCAAACCAACAATATGAACCTGTCAGGAGGACATTGGAAATCGGACGCCATTGACACCTTAATCCTCAAACCCCTCCTGAAGAAGATGACCCAAGAAACGCGACCGCCAGATCCATCGCCAAACGGGAGCTAATGAGGCCAAAACCACTAGGGAATTTGGTCACTCTCCTCCTTCTTAAGAAACGCCACCTCCATAACATCGGAGGCCTAAGGCCACACCTTCATGTTTTTGTATATATACCATTGTAACTTTCCACCTGTCCATATTCTACCAGTGAACAGGGGCACAGAAACAAGTGCCCGAAATATATGGTTTCAATGTTTAAATAGTGTTTTTATGGGCCTTCTTATTTTCATATTACACTGTAGTATTACAGGAAAAGACATTCACATATATATATATATATATATATATATATATATATATATATATATATATATATATATATATATATATATATATATATATATATACATATACACACACACATATATATATATATATATATATATATATATATATATATATATATATATATGTATATATATATATATATATATATACATACATACATATTAGGTTAGCCATACATGACTAATCCGGCGTCATTGGGACCTGGAGGGTGCTGGGATTGCCATTTTGCTGGATTAGCCATTTATTAGGCTAGAATACACGAAACCCAGTAGCTAAGCACCTCATCTTAGAATTAAAATATCCCATAAATCAGTACAAGTTGGTTAATAAAGAAAAGACAATTATCAAATACAGGTAGTGCTCGAAAGTTACGATAATTCAACTTCAGATATTTCGAATTTACGATGGGGTTAGCAATTAATACCCGATCTGAAAATATTTAGAAAATATTTTTAGATTTAGCAGGCGCAGGCAGCGAGAGAGACCAAGTTACAATAGACCTACTTCTTTTCCTCCATCTCTTTATTCCATCTGCTAGTTAAAAAAGTAAAAGAGAATGATAAAAGTATTGTTAGTAACGTTATACTCTTGCGTAAATGCGTACAGCCATACACAATCAAACGGGAAACTGTTCTTTTGCTACTAATCGTATTGGATAACAACTGTTTTGCTTGTATTTCAACCATCGTACGGTCAAACAACTACTGTCGTTATGGTACAAATGACATTAAGTAATGTACAATAGGACTGATATATTTTTTACACTATACCCTTATTTGCTTTGGAGAAAAGATCAGCAAAGAAATATACTGCTTCAGTAACTTTCAGCTGCAAATTGTAGCTGAAGCTGAGAAAACAATGTTCAAGCTGCCAATGACTATAAATTATCGTGCATCAGCAACATGGATGAAACTCGACCGTAAATAAAATTGGAGAGAATGTATTTTAATCAAAACTACTGGGCATGAAAGAATACAAATTACTGTTGTTTTCACGCCGATAAAAGATAAATACGTAAAGCTCGTATTATGATGAAATCAAGAGAAAATAGCGAACGGAATCTTGATTTTTTTTTAACAGAAAACAAACATGCCCCCAAAACGTTAATATATATTAACGAAAAAATAGCTAAATTAATGTCACAACGAGACGTATTTAAGTTATATTTTGACTTAAAAACACTTCGTATAACGAAAAATATCCTTGTCCCAAATAAATAAAGTATCTATATTCATTTACGCTTACTAAAAGCAAGAAAAGCGCTCTGAACTGAGTTAAATGCGGCGAAATAAACAGCACATTACCGATTCCCAAAACAAAACATTGATCGCAATTTATAATACAAAAGCAATATGAGAATATATGCAATTGGATACCTGTACAATGTAGTAAAGCATAACTTTAAAAGATCCACGAAAAAGATACACATTCGTTATGTTGATGTTTGTATAATACTGTTAATATGTGGATAGAGTTCAGTATAATGTAGGCTAGGCTACTGTATATGTAGCCTATACGATATACTGTAGCGTAGGCCAAAAGACAATAATAAATGTAAAAATGGAACAGCAAAAGCATGCCTGTGTTTACAAACACCACAAGTTTGTAGATGCAGCACACAGTGCCATCAAATCGAAGCGGCCGGCGAGCGAGTTAACGCAGCGACCCAGGAAATTTGAAAATTAGTGCGGAAACATTAGAAATTACTCTAGCCGAAATTTGTGCCGGATTACTGATTGTTCTGGACTACTGATTGCCAGATTAGTGATGGTCAACCTGTATATATATATTCTCAACTCTTACTATATGCAAATGTAAATTAAATTTTCCTCACTATGTATATATATATATATATATATATATATATATATATATATATATATATATATATATATATATATATATATATATACAGTGATCCTAGTCTATCATGGATAATGGGGACCAGAACCAGCGATAAGTGAAATTCCTTGTAAGTAGCATTGGCCCCTCCTAGGGGAGGCATATATATATAAAACACCCATGTATGAGCAACATTGCATAAGCGAGGTAAGTATAAAGTGAACAAATGTACTGTACAGGTATACTATTTACAGTATCATATTTTACTTAAATATATTTACTGTACTGTACAGTGCAATAATTATAAAACCTTGTACATACATTCACACTCTCTCTCTCTCTCTCTCTCTCTCTCTCTCTCTCTCTCTCTCTCTCTCTCTCTCTCTCTCTCTCTCTCTCTCTCCTCTCTCATATGAGACGTACATTACTGTACTGTAATTATAAAACCTTAATTATTATACATTTACTCACTCTCTCTCATACGAGACGTTAACACGTATGTTCAACACTCACCAACGACAGTAGCGTAATATCTTGAGGTGACGATGACGACGATGAAAATGACGATGACGATGATGAGATACCTGTGCAGTTCGATGAATGTGATGATTAACTCTTTAATGCCGAAGCCCCATTTACAAAAACGTCTCCCGTATGCCGGCGGCGTTCGGTGAGTTAACGCCGAAGAAGAAAAAAAGTTTTTTCAAAAAATCACAGCACACTTAGTTTTTAAGATTAAGAGTTCATTTTTGGCTCATTTTTTTTGACATTGCCTGAAGTTTAGTATGCAACCATCAGAAATGAAAAAAAATATCATTATCATATATAAATATTGGAATATATGACAGAAAAAAAAACTTGTATATAATTGTATACAAATCACACTGTAAGCAAAGCGGTTAAAGCTAATGAGTTAATTTTTTTAGTTGTATTGTACACTAAATTGCGATGATTTTGGTATATAACAAATTTTAAAACGATCAAAGCAACACAGAGAAAATATTATCACAAAATGATACATGAATTAAATTGGACGTAAAAAAATGTTTTTCAAAAATTCATCATAAATCGAAATATTGTGCTAGAGACTTCCCGTTTGTTGAAAAATGAAGCTAATTGATTGAATATTACTAGACTGTAAGTGTTTTAGCTTACAATTGCAGTTTTCGACCATTTCGGTCGAGTTAAAGTTGACCAAAAGTCGAATTTTTCTATTTATCGTGATTTATATGGAAATATTTCAAAACTGATAAAGGCTACAACCATGAGTTATTTTTGTTGTATTGTACATGAAATTGCGCACATTTTCATATATAAAACTTTATGTAACGACTAGTATAAAGCGGTGCAAATATTACGACAACGAGACGAAAGAATTTCTGAGATGTTTATTTAGTTACCGTGCAGACGTAAGGAAAATGTTTTTAAAAATTCACCATAAATCGAAATATTGTGCTAGAGACTTCCAATTTATTGCAAAATGAAGTTAAATGATTGAATATTACTAGAATGTAAAAGTTTTAGCTTACAATTGCGTTTTTGACCATTTCGGTCGAGTTAAAGTTGACCGAAGGTTGAAATTTTGGCAGTTATCGTGATTTATGTGAAAATATTTCAAAACTGATAAAAGCTACAACCATGAGCTATTTTCTGTTGTATTCTACATGAAATTGCGCACATTTTCATATATAAAAGTTTATGTAACGACTAATGTAAAACGATGCAAACATTACGACAACATGATTTAAAGAATTTCAGAGATGTTGGCCGAGTTATCAGCGCAGACTTAAGGAAAAATTTTTTTTCAGAAATTCACCATAAATCGAAATATTGTGCTAGAGACTTCCAGTTTGTTGCAAAATGAAGGTACATGATTGAATATTACTAGAATGTAAGAGTTTTAGCTTATAATTGTATTTTTTACCATTTCGGTCGAGTTAAAGTTGACGAAGCTTGAAATTTTGGCAGTTATCGTGATTTATATGAAAATATTTCAAAACTGATAAAAGCTACAACCATGAGTTATTTTCTGTTGTATTCTACATGAAATTGCGCACATTTCCATATATAAAACTTTATGTAACGACTAATATAAAACAGTGCAAACATTACGACAACGTGATGAAAGAATTTCTGGCGCGGACGTAAGGAAAAAGTTTTTTTCAAAAATTCACCATAAATCGAAATATTGTGCTAGAGACTTCCAATTGGTTGTAAAATGAAGGTAAATGATTGAATATTACTAGATCGTAAGAGTTTTAGCTTAAAATTGCGTTTTTTGATCATTTCGGTCGAGTCAAAGTTGACCGAAGGTTGAAATTTTGGCAGTTATCATGGTTTATATGAAAATATTTCCAAACTGATAAAAGCTATAACCATGGGTTGTATTTTGCTGTATTGTACATGAAATTGCGCACATTTTCATATATAAAACTTTATGTAATGGCTAATATAGAACAGTGCAAAAATTACGACAAAATGACGAAAGAATTTATGAAATTTTTCGGCGGAGTTACCGCCCGTGCGTAAGAAAAAGTTTTTTTCAAAAATTCACCATAAATCGAAATATTGTGCTAGAGACTTCCAATTTGTTGCAAAATGAAGGTAAATGATTGAATATTACTAGAATGTAATTTGTTGCAAAATGAAGGTAAATGATTGAATATTACTAGAATGTAAGAGTTTTAGCTTACAATTGCGTTTTCAACCATTTCGGTCGAGTCAAATTTGACGAAGGTTGAAATTTTTGTAGTCGGCGTGACAGTGCGCCCCACTCGGCACCCAACAGACAATTTTAGTCGATGTATGATACGTCCAATAGGCGTTTAAGGGTTAATTGATGACGATGATGGTGTTACTGCACAGGTATAATGAGGCCTTTACGTCAGTTCAGGAAGCGCCGCATCGTCAGATATCGGCGCTGGATCGTCACCATCTTCTACCGAAAGAGGCGAAGAAGCTCGTGGTGGTGGTGAAGAGACTTCCACTCCACTCGTAGATGCTTCAGGTTCACTTGGAGGCACTGATGGTGTAGCTGTGAAGAACATGGTGATTGGTAGTTGTTGTCATTGTTTTTTCTTCTGCTGTACAATGCCCTTGTACAAGGACATAACCCCGTCAACACGGTTCCTAAACTCGACAGCTCGAACCATGTTGTCGTCGATTTCTTGTGCAAATTGTTGCATTGCCCTTGCCATGTTGCACAATTGTTGCAGGTTCTCCAGGGTAAGGCCACGCTCTTCAATGTCTTCGTCTTCCTCTTCTTGGCTTTCTTCTTCACTCGCGAGACTTCGTCATCTCAACGAGGTCTTCATCTGTCAGTGGGTCCGAGTGGGCATCGATAAGACCGTTGACGTCATCTTCCGTCATGTCGATGAATCCTTCATCCTTGATGATGTTAGCCAACTTCACCGCCTTCTGCACCGCCGAGTGATGAATTTCGTCAGGAGTGAAGCCTTTACAATCATGAACCACGTCAGGCCATAATTTCTTCCAGGCAGCATTTATGGCCTCGGTTTTCATGTCCTTCAATGCTTGCTGGATATTACACAAGCATGACGCAATGTCGTAGTTACGCCAGTGCTTTTTCACACTGAAGTCTTCGGTATCATCGCCAAGTGCAGCGATGAGGCCCTCCATCGTTGAACACGTGTAGAGTGCCTTAAAGGCACGAATAACACCTTGATCCATCAGCTGGATTAAAGATGTGGTGTTAGGGGACAGAAACTCGATCTGAACCCCATCATATTCCAAGTTCTTTGCATGGCCTCCTGCACAGTCCATCAAGAGAAGGACCTTAAAGGGGAGTCCCTTCTCAGCCAGCTAGAGCTTCACCTGGGGAATGAAGCAATGGAGGAACCATTCGATGGTCAGGGCTTTCGTTATCCAGGCCTTAGAGTTATTCATCCAATACACGGGGAGCAGAGCCTTATTTTTGTTTTTTAAGGCCCGTGGATTTCTGGACTTATAAATAAGGCCTGGCTTAATCATAAAGCCTGCAGCATTGCCACACTTGATGAGTGTGACACAGTCCTTATGGGCCTTGAAGCCTGTCCTCTTCACTTCATCCTTGAAGAGGAATGTTCGAGAAGGCATCCTCTTCCAAAAGAGACCTGTCTCATCCATGTTTAAGACTTGCTCAGGGAGGTAGCCGCCATCACTGATGAGTTTAGGGAACACATCCTCCACGAAATGACGAGCACCTTCGGTGTCAGCAGAGGCAGCCTCACCATACAAAGGCACGCTTTTGAGGCCAAACCTTTTTTGAAATTTTTCAAACCAGCCTTTGCTGGCTAAAAAGTCTGGTCTTCGAGCAGCCGAATCACCTGTGGCACCGCTAGTACTGGGTTGAGGGTCGTTAGGATCTTCTTCAGCGCCTTCTTCAGCATCTCCTTCGTCGTCGTCACCGGGCAAGGTTTTATCATAGAGATTTGGCCTTTGTTCTGATCATATTACTGTCCAAACTCACATTTTTTTTTCTGCAATCAGCAACCCACAATGCTAATGCAGATTCCATTTTCACTATTCTCTTATTACGCACAGTTATCACACGTTTTGCTTCTCTATTGAAGCTTATTTCATTGCTTTTGCGGATTTTAACTTCCTCCTTCTTTATATAGCGCACTGTCGATTCATTCATGCCATAATGGCGTGCTACCGCGGCATAGCTTTTGCCCTCTTTTAACATGTCTAAAAGTTTGACCTTTTCACTAATGTTCATCATATTCCTCTTCCTCTTGGGCTCACTAGAGGAACCTTTTGCAGGGGCACGGCGTTTAGGAGGCATTGTAAGGGTACGACAAGTTAACTTTTAACTCAACACACAACACAAAATGCGCGCGATACAGTATACTTGAGAGCGTCTACAGCACAAGAGTGGCAACGAGAGGGATCAAGCAGGGGAAGAAGCTGCGTGATGCTGCGCAGCCAATCAACTCACGGGTTACATCCACTTGTGCTCTCATTGGTCAATCTTGCACCGGGAACCAATCACATGCCTTGTCCGAGTGCCCGTGGGTATATATGAAGCTTCCAGTCCTTGCGCGTCGGTCTCGCCAGCCGTTCTTCTCACGTAACATGATGAAACATCGCTGTTTTCCGCGATATGACTACTGATATGGCGGTACTTTTCAATTTGAATTTTTCGATGAATATTTCTGAAAAAATCCGCGATGCAGTGAAGCCGGCAAAGTTGAAGCGCGAAGTGGAGAGGGATCACTGTATATGTATATATATGTATGTATGTATATATATATATATATATATATATATATATATATATATATATATATATATATATATATATATATATATATATATATATATATATATATGTTACAGTCAACACGCGTAATCAGTCATTAGCGTAATGACTGAAATTTCAGTCATCACGCGTAATGCACTTAGGGACATTTGATCCCCCAGGAGCTAGTACTAAACATGGCGCAATACATTTTGACCCCCAGGGACTAGTACTAAACCGGCGAAACAGTGTACTAGCTCCTGGGGATCAAATGTCCCTAAGTGCATTATTGCGTGATGACTGAAATTTCAGTCATTATGTAAATGACTAATGTTGACTGATATATATATATAAATATAAATATATATATATATATATATTGACTATATATATATATATATATATATATATATATATATATATATATATATATATATATATATATATATATATATATATATATATATATATACATATTATTATAAGGTGATATAATTTTTTATAACCATTTTGTAATTGTTTATAATGTCTGTGAAAATTTTTATTTTTAAGCTTGCAAGATTCATTTGTTGTGAAAGACGTGATTTTAAAATGTCTTTTCTTATAGATATGTTGTGTGTTATGTAAACTTATGATTCTGTGGGATATTTTTCCCCTTTTGTTTAATCCTTTGAAATTGTATTTTGAAAAGCTTATCAGGTCTCTACATCCTGTCTGCCGAGAGAAAGAGTGGAGGCTCGCTTTTCTGTTTGTTCAGCTGTCACCCAATCGGCGAGTTAACGGTTATGTTTTTATCACTGTGTGCTTATTCTGTCTGTATTAACTCTGCCTATGCCTATTCTGTTCGTAATCTAAGAGAGAGAGATAGAGAAATAGCAAATAAGTGGTCTACAAGCGTCTTTATTTGTTTGTCCAGCTGCCTCAGGCTGACAAAGGTTTTGTGAACCCTAGCCAGCAAGTGTCAATCATAAGCGATAACATTTCGTTTCGCTTCGAGCCCAATTGTGTGTACAAGTATACTTTGTATACGTGTGTAGGTGTATTCATACATGTGTATTCTCTGTGAACACCCTATGTGTATTCTTGGCCTATGAGACTTAAATCCACAGTGTCTTGTAAAAGACAGAGTAGTCTACTGGCAAGGGGCAATAAAGCCAGAGAGATAGCTACAGTGCTGGTTGAAGTGAAACCCATATTCCACTAATCTGGATATTACTTAATAATTGTTACCTCATCCGTAACTTGATAAAGTTACATTGATTTTCTCCAGCGATAAGTAAGTTTATGGGATCATTGTACCTTTAGTGATTCAGTCGAAGCTTTGTTATGAGGTTTCAAGTATCTGGTCAATGTGAGGTAACTTTTGGTATTATCATTTGCACAACAGATTTGTTGGCCTATTTGTGTAATAACCAGGTGCTTAATCACTTCGTAACAAAAGATTTGGTGGCCAGAGCCGGGAAATTAAATCAAAAGATTTGTTGTCCATCGTCCAGGAAATTAATTCAAATGATTTGTTAGCCAGGCCAGGGAAATTAAATTAATTGGTGCCCACTGTCTAAAGAGAACTAAACAGAATATCACTCTGGTTTATGATTTGGACTGGTGGTGTTAGGAATATATTTTTGGTAGGAAAATAACCATATAAAAGTGAATTGTAAACCCTTCCTGTTGAGTCAACTAGAAAAATGGCTCGGTTTGAAGTTCAGGAATTCATGGCCGCTCCAACCATCAGAAAGTTATCTAAATCTCACCTGACTAAGGGACAGTGGATTCGCTTAGCAATAACATATGGGGCTAATGTTACTTTTGATATGTGTGAGGCAGAAGTTAAGTGTGTTGCAATCAAAGCATTAATAAGCTCTGGTAAAGTAGAAGGCGAATTAGCAGAAGCTTATGATCTGTTGAATGCAGCTGAGATAGAATTCTCAAATAAGGTAAGGCAAGAGAATGAGAACGGTGATGTACAGAGAGAATTTAGGAGTTTAGACTCAGAAGAATTTTGGAGTAAAATGAAGGTGTTAGAGTCAGAAGAAAACCTACTTAGACTACAGATACAGGCTGATAAAGAAAAAGAAGCAAGAGATAAGGCAAGAGAAGAAAGAGAAAAAGAAGAAAGAGAGAGAGTGAGGAGGCGAGAAGACGACGAAAGAGATAAAGCAAGGAGGCGAGAAGACGACGAAAGGGATAGAGCAAAGAGACGAGAAGAAGAAGAAAGAGAAAAGGCAAAACATGAAAGGGAGTTGGAGTTAATCAGAGCTCGATCTTTACTGCCTGTAAACCCATATAACTATATCGGTAACACAGACCCTGTGTTCGATGTAGCGAGAGTACAGAAGTTAATTCCAAAATTTACAGAAGCAGCTCCAGATTAATTTTTTGATCACTTTGAAAAAGTAGCTTCAGGTATGGGATGGCCAGAGGATAAATGGTCAGTTTTACTACAAAGTGTTCTCACTGGTAAAGGAAGAAGTGCCTACTTAGCCTTATCAGCTGAACAGTGTAAAGAGTACCAGGTACTCAAACACAATGTACTACAGGTTTACCAGATGACCCCTGAATATTACAATGAAAATTTCAGATCTTTGGAAAAGGATGACAAGATAACTTTCTTGGATTATGCCTATAAAGTCAGGAGATGCTTTAAACGATGGCTAGAGGCAGCTAAAGTTAAGACTATGGACGAACTTGAAGAATTAGTGGTCTTAGAGCAATATCCAAGAGGAATTCCTGGACATATAAGAGCTTATTTGAGAGAGAGAGAGGTGAAGAAACTTGATAAAGCTGCTACTCTAAGCGAGAATTATAGTGTAATATCCAGCAAAAAGAATTATAATGGCAGGTACCAGAACCAACAATTTACAGGTTATAGATCTCAGTCAAATTTTAGGAACAGTGCTATGAAAAACCCTTCTAATAATTATACCAGTGCCAAACCAGGATATACTTTACAGCAGTGGAATGCTAAACCCGCCCCTTCTAGTCTATTCTCAAGACAAGTGCAGAAAATTAATGCTGTTTGCCACAAGTGTGGGAGAGTAGGACATTATAGTTGAGACTGCTATAAAGGGTATCAGCAGACTAAGCCAGTTGGACAGGTGACAAGGGCTAACCAGGTAAAGCCAACTACGAGAAACAATGTGGGACAAAGTGAAGTCAGACAAGTAGAGTGCTTAGCAACCAGTGGAAATGCAAATTTCAGTACTGAGTGGCTGAACAGTGAGGAGGCTTTTAAGCCATATACTTATGAAGGTATGCTGACAACCTCCTCTTTGAGTATACAGGTACCAGTGAAGATATTACGTGATACAGGTAATAATCACAGTGTGATAATTCGAGGTGCTCACCCGCAGTTGGAGAAGAATCTCACCGGAGATTCAGTTATCTTAAACGGTATAGGAGGAGAGGAAGTAACTGCTATATGCCGCTTGCATTTGTCATGTGAATTAGTGACAGGCAATATTGATTTTGCAGTAAAGGACTCGCTAGCTGTTGAAGGTGAGCATGTTTTACTGGGTAATGAAGTTGGTAGTGTTCCCTTCATTCCTTGTCCTGTAGTGACAGACAAACCATTAAGGATTAGCCCTACAACAGAATTAGAGAAGAAAAACCCTCATCTATTCCCAAGTTGTGTGACTACCAGGAGCATGAGGAAAGCTGAGCATAGAAGTAAAGAAACTGAAGATTTACCTGTACCAGAAGGATCTTTGAACCTAGAAGAGCTGTTTCAGGAAGGAGAAGTTTCCCCTAATGTCAGTACTGAAGAAATTCTTGCAGAAGAAGAAAATCCTATTGTTGGTGAAGAGACTCCGAGTAGTCAAAATGTTCCCGAAGGCAGTAGTGAATCTACTGAAGTAACAGATATTGAGAGTTCAACCTTTGAAGTTAGTCAAGTGACGAGAGAAAAATTAGTGGAATTACAGGAGGAGGATACAACGTTGGCAGAACTGTTCTTCAGAGTTGTTGAACCAGAAGTACAACAAACTCCCACCTGTTATAATCTAAGGGATGGATTGCTAATGAGGAAGCAGCGACCTGTAGATATACCAGGAAATGCTGAATGGGGTGATTATCATAAAATTTTAATTCCATATTCATTGAGGAAGCAAGTGGTAGCAGTAGCGCATGAAGCTGGACATATGGGAATCAGGAAGACTGTTGAGAAGGTTATGAAATATTTCTTTTGGCCTGGACTACACAAGGATGTCAGTAAATTTTGCAGGGAGTGTCATACATGCCAAATAGCTGGAAAACCAAATGAAACTATTCAAAAAGCTCCCCTACAACCGATAGAAGTTAGAGGAGAACCCTTTAGCAAAGTGATAATAGATGTGGTTGGTCCGCTTCCAAAAACGAAAAAAGGACATGAATATCTGTTGATGTTAATGTGTCCCGTAACAAGATATCCAGAGGCAATTCCTATAAGAAGTATAAGTGCCAAGGTAATAGCTGAGAAGTTAGTGGAACTTTTTTCCAAATTTGGAATCCCAGAAATTGTAAAGAGCGATAGAGGAACGAACTTTACCTTAAGTTATTCCAAGATGTGCTGAATTTGCTAGGAGTGAAACAACTACAAAGATTTTTGGGCATGGCTGGATTTTATCACTGCTTTTGTCCAAACTTCTCTGCTGTAGTAGCTCCATTAACCGACTTAACGAGTCCAAAAGTCAAATTTGTTTGGACCCCCGAATGTCAAGAGTCTTTTGAGAAAGTTAAAGCTATTTTGACTTCGAAACCAGTGCTGCAGGCTCTAGATTTCAATAAAAGGTTTGTGTTACAAGTTGATGCCTCTGATAGCGGAATTGGAGCTGTTCTTCTTCAGGAAGATGAATATCAAATTATGCATCCTGTGTGCTTCATGTCATCAAAGCTAAAGAAACATCAAAAGAATTATTCTACGATTGAGAAGGAGACATTGGCATTAATTACAGCCTTGAAAAAGTTTGAAGTATATGTGAACCAACCCAATAGTGAAGAAATTTTAGTGTTGTCTGACCACAGTCCTATAACATTTATCAATAAGATGAAGAATCATAATCAACGATTGACAAGGTGGTCTTTGTGTTTACAACCGTACAATGTAAAGGTGAAACATATAACAGGGAAAGATAATATCGTTGCAGATTATTTATTCCGTACCGAATCCACCGATTCGAACCCGGGATAATTAATCTTTTGGGGGGAGGAATATTATAAGGTGATATAATTTTTATAACCATTTTGTAATTGTTTATAATGTCTCTGTGAAAATTTTTTATTTTTTGCTTGCAAGATTCGTCATTTGTTGTGAAGACGTGATTTTAAAATGTCTTGTCTTATAGATATGTTGTGTGTTATGTAAACTTATGATTCTGTGGGATATTTTTCCCCTTTTGTTTAATCTTTTGAAATTGTATTTTGAAAAGCTTATCAGGTCTCTACATCCTGTCTGCCGAGAGAAAGAGTGGAGGCTCGCTTTTC